>NW_024510022.1:0-1256 GCF_017590135.1 Pyrgilauda ruficollis | reverse complement strand
CTCTGCCCGGGTGGTGCCGAGGCGGCTCTGGGTGGATTTTGGGGCAGATTTTGGGGGTTTTGGGGTCAATTTTGGGGTTATTTCAGGGGATTTTGGGCTCCCTCTGCCCGGGTGGTGCCGAGGCGGCTCTGGGTGGATTTTGGGGCAGATTTTGGGGGTTTTGGGGTCAATTTTGGGGTTATTTCAGGGGATTTTGGGCTGCCAGTGCCCAGGTGATGTGAGGGGGTTCTGGGTGGATTTCGGGGCGGATTTTGGGGTCAATTTTGGGGTCAATTTTGGGGTTATTTCAGGGGATTTTGGGCTCCCAGTGCCCGGGTGGTGCGGGGGGGCTCAGGGTGGGTTTTGGGGGGAATTTCGGGGCTTTTGGGGCTGACCTTTGAGGCGGGGGTGCTCCCTGAGCAGGCAGTGCAGCAGGAAGGCGGCGCGGGCCCGCAGGGGGGGCTGGGGGCTCTGCAGGGCCCCCCCGAGCACCTCGAGACCCCCCAGAGCCTCGAGCTGCTCCAGGCCCTGGGGCTGGGCCCGCACCAGGCCTGGGGGGGGAAAATGGGGTTAAAACGGGCAAAAACGGGAAAAATGACACAAAAATCATGTAAAAACCCCCCAAAACCCCCAAAATACACCCAAAATCTGCCCCAAAAAACCCCAAATCCACCCCCAAACCTCTGCAGAATCCCCCAAAGTCACCTCAAAAATCCCCCAAAACCCCAAAATCCCCTAAAACACAAAAAAATCCTTAAAAAATCCCCTCAAAAACCCTAAAAAATCCCCAAAAATCCCCCAAAAACCCTAAGAAAATCCCCCCAAAAATCCCCAAAAATCCCCCAAAAACCCTAAGAAAACCCCCCCAAAAATCCCAAATCTGCCCCAAAATCCACCCCTAAAATCCCAAATCTGCCCCAAAATCCACCCCTAAAATCCCAAATCTGCCCCAAATCCCCCCCAGAGCCCTGAGCTGCTCCAGGCCCCGGGGCTGGGCCTGCACCAGGCCGGGGGGGGGAAAAATGGGGTTAAAACGGGCAAAAACGGGGAAAACGACACAAAAATCATAGAAAAACCCCCCAAAAACCCCCAAAATCCACCCCTAAAATCCCAAATCTGCCCCAAATCCCCCCCAGAGCCCTGAGCTGCTCCAGGCCCCGGGGCTGGGCCTGCACCAGGCCGGGGGGGGGAAAAATGGGGTTAAAACGGGCAAAAATGGGAAAAACGACACAAAAATCATATAAAAACCACCCAAAACCCCCAAAATCTGCCCCAAA
>NW_024510021.1:0-537 GCF_017590135.1 Pyrgilauda ruficollis | reverse complement strand
TTTGTGGGGGGTTTTGGGGAGAATTTGTGAATTTGGGGGGATTTTTGGGGAGATTTTGGGAGTTCTGTGGGGATTTTGGAGGGATTTTGGAGAGAATTTGGGAAAAATTTGGGAAATATGGGGATTTTTGGGCGTTTTGGGGGATTTTTGGCAGTTTTTGGGGGGATTTGGGGGATTTTAGAGGGATTTTTGGGGAGTTTTGGGAGTTCTGGAGGGATTTTGGGGAGAATTTGGGAAAAATTTGGGAAGTTTTGGGGGGATTTTAGGGAGAATTTGGGAAAATTTTGAGGGATTTGGGGGATTTTTGGGAATTTTGGGGGATTTTTGGGATAATTTGGGGATTCTTTTGGCAGTTTTGGGAGGATTTGGGGGATTGTTGGGGTTTTTTATTTTGGGGAGATTTTGGGGGATTTTGGGAGAATTTTTGGAATTTTGGGAATAATTTTGAGGATTTGGGGAGATTTTAGGAATAATTTGGGATTTTGGGGAGAATTTGGGAAAATTTTGGGAGATTTTGGGAATTTTGGGGGGATTTTG
>NW_024510020.1:0-537 GCF_017590135.1 Pyrgilauda ruficollis | reverse complement strand
GGGGAAACTGGGGTGAAATGTTCAATGTAGTTCTTCTGGGTGTTGGAAAATGTCCTGGATATTCATGCTTTGAATCTGTGCAAGGGATTGCACAAACTCAGGGGGAGCACAATTTGCTTTCCCTGGTTTAAAGCCGGTGGAATTGACCTTGCTTTTCTTTGGGGATTATTTTTTTTAAGATCCTTCAAAGATTTTAGCTAATTATTCTATGAGGGGGATGCTGTGCTGCAATGACTGCTCTAGACAGGCTTGAAAGGCTGCCTGGCTTCTGTCCTTTTCTGAAAATGCCAGCCTGCAGAGCAGCTGATGCAGCAGGAAAAGCTGGATGAGGCACTGAAACACCCAGAGCCCCAAATTTCCATGAAGCAAGTGCTGCATTTTTGGGTCTGCTCTCAGTGCCTGGGTGGGGCACACAATAATGTGGATTTGACTGCTGGCCTCTGGGGTGGTTTTTGTTGCATCCTTTCTCACTGTGTGAGTGATGGCTACAAAGTCACCTTTGGAATAGGAACAAAGCTGCTTGTGAAACCAAGTAAG
>NW_024510019.1:0-645 GCF_017590135.1 Pyrgilauda ruficollis | reverse complement strand
GGGCCATTTTTGGGGTCCCATTTTGTGGCGTTCCCCCCAAATTTTGGGGCTATTTTTAGGTTCCCATTTTGGGGCGTCCCCCCAAATTTCAGGGCCATTTTTGGGGTCCCATTTTGGGTCTTTCCCCCCAATTTTAGGGCTATTTTTGGGGTCCTATTTTGGGGCGTCCCCCCCAGATTTCAGGGCCATTTTTGGGGTCCCATTTTGGGTCTTTCCCCCCAATTTTAGGGCTATTTTTGGGGTCCTATTTTGGGGCGTCCCCCCCCGTTTTCTGGGCCATTTTTGGGGTCCCATTTTGGGGCATCTCCTCCAATTTCGGGGCCATTTTTGGGGTCCCTTCTCACCTTTTGGGGTCCCCTTTTGGGGTCCCATTTTGGGTCTTTCCCTCCCAGTTTTGGGGCCACTTTTGGGGTCCCTTTTTGGGGCATCCCCCCCATTTTTGGGGTCCTTTTTTGGGGCATCCCCCCCAAATTTCGGGGCCATTTTTGGGGTCCCCTCTCACCTTCTGGGGCATCTTGCCCAGCACCCACTCCAGCTCCAGGTTGACGGGGGTGGGGAGCCCCTCGTGGGACCCCCCCTCGGGCACCGGCGACGCCAGGTCATCGACCAGCACGATCTGGGGGCACCCCGAAAATCAGCCCCAAA
>NW_024510018.1:0-537 GCF_017590135.1 Pyrgilauda ruficollis | reverse complement strand
GGAAAAAAAAAATCCAAAATCAAACAAACTCACAGTGCTATTTTAAACAACTGCAAGCCAGAGCAGGAGGCATAAAGGCATCCTGGATAATTCTTCTGGGGAGGATGACTATGAAATTAGTAACTGGAGAAGAAAGATTGCCAGAGAAGGACTATTCCTTCAGAGGAGGACTGAAAAAAGTATGGAAGATGCTGCTGAAGCCAACACCTAACTCCAAGACACTCTGGGATCAAGCACAAAAGAGGAGGATCACAAGCTCTGATGCAGCCAACCAGGCAGTGAGAGGCAGACATGGAAGTGTCTGGTTCCTTGTTGCAGTGTCTGCTAACTCTTCAGATTAAAGCATGAAAATTATCAGCCTAATCAGTTAGAAATCTGACAACTTGATTTGAGCATCAGAGACAGTTTTGTTTACTTTTAACTAGTCTAGCAAACGTTTCAACATGGTTACAGGAAAGAAACATTCTGTACATTTCTGTTGCAGGATTAAGTTCTGCTCATTGCTTCACTTGTGGGAAAGAATTGAGACTAATTAGT
>NW_024510017.1:0-537 GCF_017590135.1 Pyrgilauda ruficollis | reverse complement strand
GGCCATTCCCTCGAGTCCTGTCACTGGATGCCATAAAGAAGAGATCAGTGCATGAGCTTGCACTTTCCCTCATGAGGAAATTGTGAACTGCAATGAGGTGTCCCCTCAGTGTCCTCCCTGCCGAACAGAAAAGGTGGCCTCAGCCACTCCTCACTCAGCTTCCTCTCCAGGGCCTTCACTATCCTCCCTGCCCTCCTCTGGACCCTCTGTAAGAGCTTAATGTCATTTCTATATTGGGGTGCCCAAACCTGCACACAGGACTGTTGCAAAATTTGGATTTTGTAAACACCTTTTAAAGGATGTTCTTTCATGTTTGATCTTTGTATACTTTCAAGTCCAATCATCAAGAGAGGTTTAACTTGTGAAACAGCAGCTAACAAGCAAACTCTAATTAATAAGTAATATCTGTGATATCTATGCTATCTAGAAGAACAAATTACTTGTTTGTAGAATTGCCTTGTTAAAGTTTGGGGCTTGACGTGCTTCAATGATCTGAGACTGAGGGGGAGGTTAACAAAGCTTGGGAAAAAGGATCCC
>NW_024510016.1:0-537 GCF_017590135.1 Pyrgilauda ruficollis | reverse complement strand
AAAAAAAAAGGGCAATTTTTGGGGTGGTTTTGCTGGGGAAAAAAGCAAGATGTTGTGAAGGGGTGAGGTCCTGTTTATCCCTAGGCAGAGGGACTGCTGGGAGCACCAACCCCAGCGTCGCATCCCTGGGATTTGTGAGCTCCGTGGCGGAATGTTCAGGTCACCGATTCGCGAGATAAAAGACTCCTGACTCGAGCAGAACAAGCTCTGCTACAAATTGCTTTAGTTCATTATGCTTGGGTAATTAATAGGCGCTCTCCCAAACCTCCTGGAGCTGCGAGCTGCCAGGCAGGGAGCAGGGACAGGTTGGGAGCCTTGTTGGCTGCCCGTGGGGACAAAGCCAGCGCAGGAGCTGCAGGCAGTGCCTCACCCCTGGCAGTGCCAGCCTGAGCTGAAGCTGCTCCTGCAGCTGCAGGAAAGGAACACCAGCCTGGGCTCTGCTCCAGCCATGCCTTGAGTTTTCAGCTGTCATATTTTTCAGATTTTGTGCTGCTATTGTAACTCTGAGCCTCATGTTAAGTGTTGGTGAGTTCTCTT
>NW_024510015.1:0-537 GCF_017590135.1 Pyrgilauda ruficollis | reverse complement strand
AAAAAAAAAAAAAAAAGCAGCAGTGAAATCTGGACCTCTCAGAAACAGATTTTATTTCAAGTAACAATTTTAGTGGCAAATCTTTAATACTAGCAATATGTAAAAACCTAAAGAAATTTTTATATCAGTACTTCTGCCCTGCATTAGTTCATAGAAACACTTAGAATAGGAAATTATGGCTGAAATGAAACCAGCTGACGTTCTTACTTTGATCCCAAGGGAGATATGTGTTATGGCTGTCCTGTCCTGCACCCTTCTTGCTGTGGCTGAGCAAGTCAGCTACCCTTAGCTACCTGTGACTTTGTGTGACAGGGAAAATGAACCAGCTAGAGAGAGCTCTGCTGTGATGGGGCAGCATTGCAGCATCATGTTCTGATCTGTTTGCTACCAACAAAATGCATGTGAGCTCAGCTTTCACTTTTAAACGAGTCAGGTTTCCCTTGGAGCCTTTCAGTTAGAAGAAAGAAATAAACACTTAGCAAAGGCTACTGATAAAATCTACACTTTTACTACTTTTTATTATTATTATTATTATTA
>NW_024510014.1:0-537 GCF_017590135.1 Pyrgilauda ruficollis | reverse complement strand
TGGGGGATTTTGGGGAGGATTTTAGGGACTTTTTTGGGTGGATTTTGGGTCAGAAATGTCAGATTTTGGCGGGATTTGGGATTTTTGGGGTTTTTGGCATCTCCAGTTCCAATGGGATTTAGGATTTTTGGGTCAGAATGTCAAATTTCAGTGGGATTTGGGATTTTTTGGGGATTTTTTGGGGGATTTTGGGGGTCAGAATGTCAGATTTTGATGGGATTTTGGGATTTTTTTTGGGGTTTTTTTGGGATTTTTGGGGTCAGAACTGTCAGATTTCAGGAGGATTTGGGATTTTTTGGGATTTTTGGGGTCAGAACTGTCAGATTTCAGGAGGATTTGGGATTTTTTGGGATTTTTGGGGTCAGAACTGTCAGATTTCAGGAGGATTTGGGATTTTTTGGGATTTTTGGGGTCAGAATGTCAGATTTCAGTGGGATTTTCAGCCAGAAATGTCAAATTTCAGTGAGATTTTTGGGATTTTTGGGGTCAGAACTGTCAGATTTCAGGAGGATTTGGGATTTTTTGGGATTTTTGGGG
>NW_024510013.1:0-537 GCF_017590135.1 Pyrgilauda ruficollis | reverse complement strand
AAAAGCGCTCATTTCCTTCCCTAACTTCAGTATATCCACTCTTCAAGAAATTGCAGATATTTTAAAGACATAAAAAAGGTGATTGCAAGCCACACCCTTCCAAGTAGTGACACTAAGTCCAAAACAACTGACTTCAAATGTCCCTTCACAAACAAAAGCATCAATGACTTGTGTAAGAACAGAATCTTACTTTTACTCCCAGACACACAACAGCCATATCATTGCTGAAAAATACCATCCTATTCAGGTTCTATTCAGCTGAATCTATTACCTAATTCTCAGGCAAATTCTCGGAGAAGCAAGCTATGATCCCACTTGCAAATTTACTGAAGTAAGCAGTCACAGGCATCACGGTTACTTGAGCAGCAATTAGATGAGTTCTATAAATATTTTTTCCTAGCTCATATTGAACACCAGCATGCCATTAAATGAGGCAGCCAGAGAAGGACACATTACACAGTATTACTTTGCTTCTGAAGCATATGATGTCAATACTACATGGAAAATGGTCAGCTTATAGAAAAACAACAGAAAAAA
>NW_024510012.1:0-537 GCF_017590135.1 Pyrgilauda ruficollis | reverse complement strand
TAACTCTACCTCAGCTGAAACCAGCACATTATCATTAGGCTCTTCTGTTCAATTTGTATTATTAAATCACTTAGTATGTGGTTGATCTTGAATTTTTTTATATGAGATGTTTTCTGGGAGAAAGGAGAAAAGACAACTCTGAAGAAACTTCAGACTGGTTTCCTCTTCTCAGCTTTCATCTGAAACTCTATTTGGTAGTAGTGTTTGTGGGTTTAAAAATAATAAATGGCCAGGGAAATTCTGCTCAGGAGACCTGAGGAAACCAATGGGGTATTAAGCTGGATTTGGTTTGCAATTCACCATGAAAACAAAAGCCTTTCCTCAGAAGGAACTGGACACTTCTAGATGAAGCATTTGTTAATATAAGATTTTTGTGTTGTGTATTTTAAGTTGTTACACCTTCCTATTAAACAAGTAAGGGCTGAGTCTTTTCACTTTGTTGCCCTCCAAATAAGAGAACTTAACTTACAGGCCACATGGATGTGTTAGTGTCTGGTCAATGATCTTATTCAATAGATTTAGTGATTCAGGAAAAAA
>NW_024510011.1:0-7880 GCF_017590135.1 Pyrgilauda ruficollis | reverse complement strand
AAATGAAACACATCAGCGCCCTGCCGCACCGCAGCCCTGGCAGAGGGCTCTGTGGGGGGCGTGGGCGTAAAGTTTGTTGAAAGAATGTAAACATCAGAAGGCTTAACAAAGTCTTACAAAATCAGGGCGACACTACAGGACTTCATACATCAACTAAGGCAACCTATCAGTGGTGCCTTGCTAGGTGAGTGGTTTAATTCCCTGACAGGAGAACTGGGACATTTATGTTAGAGCATTATATATATTTTTTCCTATATGCTCCATTAAGTCCCTCTGCAAATTACCCTGTCGTAGACTTCCAGCCCCAGCAGCAGTGGTCTCTTGAACAAGGGGGTGGAATGTTGGGAGGAAAGGGTTAAAAGCAGAAGAATGGTGAGGAAGATGGTAGATTTGCTCAAATGACCCTGCAGCTGAGAATGCCAAGGCCTGGGGAATAACAGTGTGGGAAAGCCCATATATTATGCCTATTGCTGCTTATGCTCTGTTTTGAGAAGTAGAATCTCTATGTAGCGATAATGTAGGTGTTTGGAGAGACTTGGAGGCACTGTCCTGGACATCCTTGAGCTCCCTGTTTTAGGAGAGAGAGGATCAACACTCATAGATCATAAAAAGCACAGAGGAGGTCACAGCATGGTGGTAAACTATGCGTGCATGAGCCCTTGATAAACAGGTGCAATCTTCAAAGATCTACAAAAATTCTTGGCTAAACGAGAAATAACTCCTTGTTGTGGTTTGACACTGGCCCAAGGCCAGGCACCCAAGAGAGTTGCTCACGTACCCTCCCCTGCCACAGCTGGGCAGAGGAGAGGAAAAAACATTGATGAAGGCTTCATGAGTTGAGATAAGGACCAGGAGAAAACACTTCAAGGGCAAAACAGGCTCAACTAAAGGTTACAAAGTGAAATTTATTGCTAACACAATCAGAGGAGGATAATGAGAAGTAAGATGTCGCAGTTGAGATGGACATGACACAACACTCTGAGGTTCATGCAGCAATAGCAAAACTTTACTCTTTACCACTTGCTTTTATATGGTTGACCCCGATTGGCTAGAATCTTGGCGCCACACAGTTCACTGACCAATAGCTGCCTGCGTACATGCTCGTCAGGGATTGGCTGGCATCCATTCTCTGCAGCCAAGTCCCTCTGCCTCTCAGTGTCCTCTCCCCCAAAGATGTTTCCTTTCTACAACAGGTATAGGATGATCGAGTTAAGGTCAGGGTTACTTGTGCCTGTGAGGCTTTCAGGCCAGCTGTTATCTATCAGTGTTCCCCCTTTTTGTTTTTCAACTACAAAGGCAGTCTTTGTCATCCTCTGTGGGGCCCTTCACAGACAGGATGACAAACATGGCACAATGAGTGAAACAATTATGATAACACAAAGGTGATAAGCCCAGTTCAAATGAAACTCTTCACCCGACTCAGCAAGCCAAACCTTTCATTCCATTGATCTAAAATCTCTCACACAACACACGTCATCAAATTCTTTACAACCATGTCCAGGAGCTAATGAAAAAAGATCAGTAACAGCACAATTTTACCAGGTGACATGCTGCAGGCTGTTTATAACTGAATCACTCAAACTTAAAGAAGTTTCATTTATCTTTTGTTGCAAACAAGTCAATTCAAAAAATTGTCAGAGGAAACATTTTGCTTTCTTGTTTCAGTTTGGTCTTAGAGGTCATGCCCAGGGGTATAATTAAAAGTTACACATCCTTCTATTAGTAATGTCTTTAAATTGTTTGACTCTTGAGGTTTAAGTGGAGTCATAGGTAAATTGTTGTTCCAAAGGTTCCATATTTCCATACAGCGGGTGCAAAAGGTTGTTCTGGTTATTATTCTACTGCATCTGCTGTGGGGCCATCGGGGAAGCATTGTTGGATGGGATCCAGAGCAGAACATAGAGCAGGATGCACGCACTGAGCAGGTACCCATCGAATGCTGGCATCTGTGGAAATACAGGCATACCTGTGCCCCCAAGTGACAAGGTCTCAAGGACTTTCCCATTTATTGATGAGTCACCTGAAATATGTGCATGTCAGGATAGACACATATTCAGGTGCGATTTATGCTTCTGCCCATGCAGGGGAGAGGGCTGTGCATGCCAAACAACACCTGGTGCAAGCCTTTTCAGTGTTGGGGATCCCTAGGGAGATTAAGACTGACAATGGCCCAGCGTATGCCTCCAAGGAGTTCATAGAGTTTATCCAGCAGTGTAGGGTGGAACACGAGACAAGAGTTCCCCAATCCCCCACAATCTTCCTAAAAGAGTTAGCTACATTCCAGCAGACCCCTGAACTTTAATGTGTTTTAAAAATGTTTGTTTTTCCTTTTAGAGAAGAAAATCTACCTCCCACCTGACCTCGCGATGAGCCCTGTCCAAGTTGTCATCCTGTTTGTGCTGAGCCATCTGACAGCTGCGTGGATTGTCCCTCAACCACGCCAAAACATCTGGGTGACCCTGGCACAGATGCTCCAACAGGAAAATATATGCCTGTCCACTGCAGCAGCGAAAGACCCTATGTCTACCTGCCTGGTAGGGATTCCATTGCAAGCTGGAGAGTTTCCAGCCAAGTTTGATACACCTATGCCTGACCCAAGTCCCAAATCACATCACATACAACCACACAAAACCCCACAGCGGCGATCTGTAGTGATCAAGAACCCCATAGAGGAGTGGCTGCCAAAGTTGCCCAGAGCAGCTCAGGAGCCCCAAGAGTTACAGCTGTTGGGTTCCTCCCCTGCACCATACTGCATACACTTCATCTTTACCCCACTTTCCAACACCAAACCTTTTAACAATATACTACAGTAATGAGAAGAGTTCACTACCAGAAGGTGGTGTAAGGTTTTAAGCCGTATCACAGCAGATAACCCGTACCATTCACATCCCAAAAGCCTCCCTAAAGGATTGTTTTTAATTTGTTGGGACTGGGCATGGGCAGGAATCCATTCTCAGCTTTTAGGAGGGCCATGTACCATCGGGCGGTTGTCCCTGTTGGCACCCAACCAAACCATGATTGGCGAATGGACTCAAAAGAACAATTTGGTCAGCAAAATTCAAAAGAGAAGCATTGACAATTTGGACCCAAATTGTGATTCAGAAATTTTCCATTGGGCAAAGTCAAAGCAAATCGCTGTATCCCTGTTCTATCCATGGGTTGCAGCAGCCAAAGTTCTAGGTGAATTGGGCCTCCTAGAGTGCTGGGTAGTCAAACAGGCAAACTTGACATCCACGGGCATCAGCTCCCTCCTAGAGGACAAGGAGATTACCAGGCAGGCTGCACTCCAAATTTATGCGGCCATAGATTTCCTCCTGCTGCTGCATGGACATGAGTGCCAGGAATTTGAAGGACTTTGCTGCTTGAACCTAGCATCAAAAGCACCCAACGTCCATGTGCTCTCCGAGAAGTGAAAAGCCTGATTGGACAAGTCAAGCAGGAATCCAAGGACTGGTTCAGCCAACTGTTCAAGGACTGGGGACTCTGAGGGTGGTGGACTTCTGTAATTAGGACAATTATATTGTTTTTTGTTCTTCCTTTTCTAGTCATGTTGGCGTTCAGAATCCTACGTCGCATACTTTTGAAAGCTGTCAATTGTTTAGTCTCCACTACCTCAGAAGTCAACCACACAGTGTTTGTGGTCCTTGGCTTTGGGTGGCTGGACATCACTAGAGGACTGTAATGATAAAAATTGGTTTAAGATGACATGATTTGGGGAATCTGTCTATATTGTGAGGTGATTTCAAGTGTACAGGGCTTTGGCCACCCTACTCACCACACATTCCCTCTTTTTGTTTTTCAAGGATATGCTTTAAAGTGCCATGGGCACGCTCAGCAATGGCTTGTCCTGTAGGGGAATGAGGAATACCAGTGTGGTGCGACACACCCCGGAGTTGTAGAAATTGTCAAGTGTTCTGTGAGACATGCAGGGCCACTGTCAGTTTTTATAGTATGGGGAATGCCTAGGGAAGCAAAGGCTAATCCTCAATGTGTGATGGCATCATGACTTCTTTCTCCAGTGTGGACTGAGGCCCATATGGCAGATGAAAAAGCATCTGTTTACACATGCACATATTTTAGGCGACCGAATTCCAAGATGTGTGTGACATCTGTCTGCCAGATTTGTAAAGCTCGCAGACCACGGGGGTTAACTCCCATCTGCTGTGGCGCAGTGTGGCCTTGACAGTCAGCACAAGTATTAACAATATTGCGTGCCTCTCTATTTGTTAACAGGAATTGTCATTGTAGGGCTAGAACACCTTGGTGGAAAAAGGCTTGTGCTAGCATGTCTGGTTGTGGTGCTGTCCAGGCAGGGCTAGCTAGCCAATCAGCTCAGGCATTACCTTCTGCTATAAAGCCTGGCAAATTTTTATGACTCCAAATATGCAATATATAATAGGGACATGAAATATGCAATATATAATAGGGACATGTTCTGGCTTGGATTGTATGCCACAAAGTTTTTAGTAATTCAAATAGTGCAGCATTATCAATTTCTCTTAACATTGCTTAGTCCAATCGTTGTGTGATGTCTGTAACATAAGCAGAACTGCTTACAATATTTAAAGGAACATGAGGAAAATGTTGAAAAGCCATGGCTACAACACGTAATTCAAGTAGCTGAGGTGATCCACTATCGCAACCCTCTAGCGTTTGCCATCCATTGTCATCTTTCCAGGTCACGATGGCTTTTCCTGTTTTCCCAGACCCATCAGTAAAAACCGTGAGACCTTCCAGGGGTGTGCGATGGTTTAGTGGTTTAAGGGACAACGCAGTGGTCTCACTTAATTGCAACAGTTTGTGACTTGGTGTCCTGGTTAGAGGAGTGAGTGCAGGCTGATAACAAAACTCTGTGATTCTTCTTCTCCCCACCTTTGCTCTCAGAGCCAGTCTTGAAGGCACAGAATATAATATCTAGCGTAAACAGAACAGACAATTGGGGATACAAGCATCATAACGTCACCCTGGGATGCTTGGGTAAGTGATAGGTAATTTGCCCTGTAAAGTTTTGTAAAGCATTTTGTAGCACTGTGCTATTTGCAAAGCATCATTCAAAATACTCTTGTTTTACAGGTATAATAACTTTTGAAGGATCTTTGGCATTCAGCTGCAAGCACCTTTGACAGCATTTAATAATCAATTGTGAAATCAATTAAAATATAGTAGGTGCTGTCTTTTTAGGTTGATGGAACAAAAAGATCCATTCTAAAATGTGTAGTGGATCAGACCACTGAGAGTGTCCCATTGACTAATGATACCTGTAGGGTGTAAATCAACAATAACAACAAACACTGTAATACAAACTTCAGGACATATCCAATACACTTGTCTGTTTGTTATGGCCCACTGTTTCAAGTGCAGTTTTCACCTCTGGAGTTAATTTCCTTGGAGAAGTTAACTCAGGGTCACCCTTAAGAATATTAAATAAAGGTGATAATTGTGGTGTAGCTAACCCTAAATAGGGTCATACCCAGTTGATGATACCCAGAAGTTTTTGTGCATCATTTAAAGTTTGAACTTTGGTTGAAAATTGAATTGTTTGCAGTTGTATTGTTTGATCTAAATTTTAACTCTCAGGTACTTTCATGGGGGCTGCTGCTGCACCTTTTCTGGTGCAATTTGCAATCCAAACTCTTGCAGTGCTCGCATCAAACTTGGCTGAATTTGTACAAGGCCTTCTTTGGTTGGGGTTGCTATCAAGATGTCATCCATATAATGATAACAGTATGCTCCTGGGAATTGTTCTCTCACTACTGAGAGTGCTTGTGCAACATACCATTGACAAATCGTCGGTCTATTTTTCATACCCTGTGGCAGCACTTTCCTATGATATCGCTCGACTGGTGCTTCGTGATTGATGGAGGGCACTGTAAATGCAAACTTTGAGGTGTCATCAGGATGTAAGAGAATAGTGAAAAAACAATCTTTCAAACCACAATCAAAATGTCCCAGGTAGTAGGTATCATAGCTGGGGATGGCATTCCAGGCTGCAAAGCACCCATACATTCCATAACTGCATTAATTTTCCTTAAGTCATGGAGTAATCTCCATTTACCTGATTTCTTTTTAATTACAAACACAGGGGTGTTCCATGGACTTGATGATGGCTCTATATGTCCTTGATTTAATTGTTCCTGGACTAGGAATTTAAGGGCATTTAGTTTTACTTTTTCAAGGGGCCACTGAGGACCCCACATGGGTTCGTCAGTGAGCCACTTCAAGGCTAATATAGGATGCTTTATGCCCTTCAGCACAGTGGTCCCTGTTAAAACTCCGTTCCTACCCGAACTCCCCACGCTGACAAGATATCCCTTCCCCACAAGTTGAGTGGCGCAGTGGTAACATAGGGACAGATTGCAGCTGTCTGTCCTTCTGGATTCTTAACTAACACAGGTTTACTACTTAAATAACTTTGTGTGGTGCCCCCAAGGCCAGCAACAACTGATCCTACAGATGTGTTAGGCCATGATTGAGGCCCTGTGTTAGCAGATATGATGGTAATGTCTGCTCCAGTATCTATCATCCCACTAACCTTGATGTGGGACAGATTTGCCCAAGGCATTGTAAGTGTACAAACCATATTTGGTCTTCAGTCGGAAACTACCTGAGTCCAGTACAATTGAGGTTCTCCTGTTGATCTGAAGCCTTGGTCTCCTCACAGCTTTGGGTCTGTTTTAGGAACACAAGACTAAAAAGTGGGGCAATGCAAGTTTTATCTGGGATGGTCACAGGAGGAGTAGGTGTTGACACCATGACACAAATCTGTCCTGCATAGTCTGCATCTATAACACCAGGGTGAACAAAAATACCTTCCAACGTTGCACTTGATCTTCCTAATAGTGCACTCAGGCGTCTCCCTATAGGCCCATGGGCCTTGAGGGGAACTTTATGCACTTTTAACTGATGCCTCAGGTTTTAGCTTTTATATTTTTCAGATTTTATTCTACTTCAGTGTGTAAGTCTAGGCTTCATACTAGGGGATATAAGCTCTCTTCACAGAATAGGTAGACAAAACAATTCTTTCTCTAGCTGGGGACCCAAGGACAGCCGATCCAGATCTCAGGCCCAAGAGCATAAACAATGGTGGACCGAAGAGAGAAAACAAGAAGGATGGGACTTCATGGGCTGAAGCTGTAATTGGACAATTAGCTCCAATATGCTAATGGACCAAAACTTATAAAAGTGTGAGACCCCTTGACCTGTGGCCATTTTAGGTTGTGCTGCCCAAGGTGGATCTATTTGAGGCCTCTTAATGAATACTTACTTTATTCTTTAGCTCCGTCTAGTCTCTGTTCTAGCTCAGCCTTCACAAGGCATCAGTTTTTTGTGACCCAGATGGGACGCAAGGCATCTGGGAAACCCCTGGACCAGAGCCAGAAGAACATGCAGCTCTTGCCCCCCCCCCCCCCCCCCCCCCCATTTCCATAGCACTCCCGGGGGGCCCAGCTACAGTCCAGAGGGTATTGGAACCCAAGAACCTGACAGAGACACGTGAGTAGACAAAGGGGTATTCTTTTTAGCACCTAACTTAGGTGGGAAGGGGCTCTTTTGTGCTCTAGAATCCAGGCAGGGTATGGTGCTCCGTCTCTCCCACTGGTAGTACGGGTGGACACTCTCTGAGAAGTAGGATTAGATTGCAGTACTGTTTGAATGAAGTCAGCAGCGGTGGTGCAAGGGGTAAGCTCCTGCACTGCGACTCTGGAGGCTGGGGTTTGAATCTCGTCTCTTCTTTCTCCCTCTCCCTGGTTCTTTTAATTTCTATTCATAACTGTTAAAATATAGGATATATATTCTCCTGCAGGTGTTGTAGAAGTTATATCCCAAGAGATAGTCCCTTGAGATCAGTATTAAGAAAGTGTCCTGGTTTAGGGCAAGTTTGG
>NW_024510010.1:0-537 GCF_017590135.1 Pyrgilauda ruficollis | reverse complement strand
TGTTCCTCACTCTGGCTCGGGGGGTTTACTGTGATTTTGACGTGGGGTCCCAGGGGGTGACCCCCACACCGACCCACGGTTAATTTGG
Organism: Pyrgilauda ruficollis; assembly: GCF_017590135.1. Lineage (NCBI taxonomy): Eukaryota > Metazoa > Chordata > Aves > Passeriformes > Passeridae > Pyrgilauda > Pyrgilauda ruficollis. Next base: position 449 of record NW_024510010.1, on the reverse strand, counting down.
CTCTGGGGGGCTTACCGGGGGGCTGTACCCCTGTGACAGCCGCGCTGTCCCGCAGGGGCCGAGGTGACACTCACGGACCGGCCCCCGGCGCTGCCGCAGCTGCGGGAGAACGCGCGGCGCAACTTCCCGGGGGCGGGCGCGGCGGGGCCGCGGGTGCGGGCGCTGCGCTGGGGGCGCGACCAGCGCCGCTTCCCCCCCAAATTCCACCTCATCCTGGGCTCCGACATCGTGTACGACCCCCGCGCCTTCGCCCCGCTGCTGGGCACCCTCCGGCACCTGGTGGTGCCGCCGGCCCAGGCGCTGCTGAGCGCCCGCCTGCGCGGCGGCGAGGCCGGTGCCGCCCGGTTCTTCCGGCAAATGCTGCCGCCGTTCTTCGGGGTGCGGCTGCTGCGGCGGGAGCCCGAGCGGGACATCGAGATCTACGCGGTGACCCCGCGGGATGGGGCGGG
>NW_024510009.1:0-537 GCF_017590135.1 Pyrgilauda ruficollis | reverse complement strand
TTTCATTTTCTCCCAAAGCAACTTAAGTGAGGGGAAATGCAATGCAAACACAGAAAAAAAACATTTCCCCCTTAGTTTAGAGCACAGAGAATGAGCTTTATAATGATTCTTGAGTTCAATTTCACTCACTCCCCTTTCCAAAATTTTAGATTTTATTGACTAATAGTTGCTTTGACATTAAGGGTGCTGCTGCAAAAAACTCAATCTATTTCTACCAATTTTTCTTTGTGGAAAAATTTTATTTCAGCTCCTCATTATTTGAAAGTGGTTTGCAGAAAAAGTGCTATTAGGAAAATGAGGCTGATGGCAGTTGAGGTGAGTTGAACATGCTGTTAAGCAAATCAGAAATTAGTGTAAGTTTCTTTCATTTGACTTCATTTGCTGTGGATCAAGTTTGATACTAATGATAAAAACCAGATCAAGCTTTTAAAAATACTGAGTAGTTTCTGTGCCATGAAACTGGAGAAACAAAACTTTGGATATTTTATTTTTCTGATCTAAATCGGCATAATTTTAATAATTCTGTTGTCTAATCTA
>NW_024510008.1:0-537 GCF_017590135.1 Pyrgilauda ruficollis | reverse complement strand
GTTGGTGGGGGGAGAAGCCAACGAAATACACGGTTGCCAAGTCGAGTTAATGAAAAACCCTTTGGCTGTTAACTCATTTAGCGCAGCAAGCATGAAATAAAGTCCGTGGCATGGGGCCAAAGCGCGGCGGCCCTTTGCCGGGCGGGCTTCTGGGACCTCTCCCCGGCCGCCGAGGAGCCGGCCCTGAGCACGGCGCCCAGCCACCAGTTTTGGGGAGACACTCTCCAGAAACCGGTGAATCCGCCTCAGAATAATAAAAAATATTAAAATAAACCCCACAAAAAATAAAAATATCGATGGCCCCGCCAGGCCCGACGAGCTTTTTTCATAAAGGTACCCACTTCCAAAAAAAAGCCGGATGATCCCAGCGGTGCGGGGGGAATGGCAAGGGGACAGCAGGAGCGAGGCCGGGCCGGGGGTGCGCTTCGGGCAGGGCAGGGCAGGGCAGGGCAGGGGGAAGGCGGCGGCAAGGCAGCTCTCCGTCCCACTTCGCCGCGCCCCGACACCCCGGGGCCGAGCGGAGCGGGGCCGGAGCGG
>NW_024510007.1:0-537 GCF_017590135.1 Pyrgilauda ruficollis | reverse complement strand
ACCCATCTTTTAAAAATTTATTTCTACCTTCTTCAGTGTAGGGACAGAAGACAGAAAAGAAACAAACTCAGAATGAAAGGGTATCACAGCAACACCTGTCTGCACATGCTGTAAGAGATGGACATTTGATGCACTACAAGCAACCAAGTATTACCAGAAGCTGTGTCCACATTTCGTCATGTAGGCTTCTTCAATCATATCAAAACAGATGGGGCTGAAAACAAAGCAAAACAAAAATCAGAAAAATGTCTTTTTTATGCTGAAATATGAAAAGTACTATTAACTCAAAGCAACTACCTAATTATACTTAGGTAATAATCTCCTATATGTAAAATGAAAGGACCTACTAGTGCAACAGCAACCAAGCAGTATAAAGAGCAAAAGGGCAATCCACAGTTCTTTGAACTCTGAATGATACTGCAGTTTGCTACAATTAGAAACCAGTAAGTGTTCACCCTTAAGCTTTTAACACCTGCAGACAACCCAAACAAAGCCAGAGAATCTTCAACAAGCAAGGCTACAGAAGAACCTTCCATC
>NW_024510006.1:0-537 GCF_017590135.1 Pyrgilauda ruficollis | reverse complement strand
ACCCCAGCAATCCCAGCCTGTGCCTGGAGCTCTGGAACTCACAGCTCAGCTACTGAGCAACATCCACGCCTGTAACCCAGCCCCAAGCAGGACCCAGCACCTACAGGACGTGGTTTCTGAGCAGGTTAAACCATCTGGACAGCACTGGGAGCACCTCTCCTGTCCCACACCTCACCTCCTCCCTGCTCCTCTCTTCCACCCAGCTCAGGAGACAACGCTGTTATTAAGCTACAAATCTTGCTCTTCATAATTTCCATTAATTATTCCCTTAAAAGTTTTATCCTGCCAACTCCTAAGTGGGCTGGCCCCGGCCCAGTCACGTATTTAAGCAAGAAGTATCAGTGAAATGAACAGAACCAGGAATGTCTCCACACCTAAGTGCTTTTCTGGCCATGGGCCAGGAGCACAAAGCACCTTGTGGGACCCAGCCCAGGCACAGAGCACCAGAACCCACAGCAGGTATTCCATAGGGAAGAGATTCTTTATCATTTTATATCAATTATCATATGATCCCAGACTTGTTTGGGTTGCAAGGGG
>NW_024510005.1:0-537 GCF_017590135.1 Pyrgilauda ruficollis | reverse complement strand
TTAATTTTAATTTTAATTTTAATTTTGCAGTGGGAATGGATTGTAAAGTTCCTCATGGATTTGTTGGAAAACAAATCCACCAGGAACTTTACAATCCATTCCCTCTCCAAAATTATTTGTTTCCATGAGGAAACACATATAAATGTTGATTTCTGGGACAACTGGATCCCAGCAGGTGACTGTCACTGAGCCACCAGGTGTGAAAAGAGCACCTGCAGCATCTGCTCCAGAAAATTCCCAACTTTTCCTACAGAAAGCCTGGCCAGGATGTTGGGGACCACTTTCCCCCACTTTCATCAGTGTTTAAGAATCATTTTAATAAGGTTTAATTTTAATTTTAATTTTAGTCTCATCCCAGCAATTGGACAGCATGGAATGGGCAGGAGATTCCCACAGGGATGGGAGAACCATCCCCATCTCTAAGGAACTCGCTGGAATTGTTAAAGGGGTTTTGAGCTGCATTAAAATATAAAATCCAGCAATAATTAGGTAAAATCAGAGTTCTAATCAGGTAAAATCAGAGCTCTAATTAGTCAC
>NW_024510004.1:0-537 GCF_017590135.1 Pyrgilauda ruficollis | reverse complement strand
TTTTTTCCCCTCAAATTTCCTTTTTTTACCCCCTAAATTTCTTTTTTTTCTCCCCAAATTTTATTTTTCCCTTCAAATTTCATTTTTTCTCCCCCAAATTTAATTTTTTTTCCTCAAATTTCTTTTTTTTTCCTCAAATTTTATTTTTCTCCCTCAATTTTTGTTTTTCTTCTCAAAATTTCATTTTTTCCCCCTCAAATTTCAATTTTTCTCCCTCAAATTTCATTTTTCCCCTCAAATTTCAATTTTTCTCTCTCAAATTTCATTTTTCCCCTCAAACTTCATTTTTTTCCCCTAAATTTCATTTTTTCCTCTCAAATTTTATTTTTTCCCCTCAAATTTCATTACTCCCAATTTTCCCCTCATTTTCCCCATTTCCCCCCCATTTTTTCCCCATTTTCTCCCACTTATCCCAAATTTTTCCCCTCATTTTTCCCATTAATCCCAATTTTTCTTCATTTATCCCAATTTTCCCCCCATTTTCTCCACCACTTTTTCACTATTTTTCCAATTTTTCCTGGCTTTTTTCCTGTTTTT
>NW_024510003.1:0-537 GCF_017590135.1 Pyrgilauda ruficollis | reverse complement strand
AAAAAAAAAAAGGATAGGTGAACAAGACGTGAACAAAGAGAGGTAACAAGTAGCTCAAGGTGAGACACACAGGCAGCTTTGCATCACAACTTGAGAAACAGCGAAGAAAATTACCAGAGAAGAATGTGATTTTGTTCATTGCATTTTTCATAGCATGCTTCATTTCTTCAGGCAAATTTCTGAACAAACATTTGCACCTAAACACCCATAAACCACAAAAAAGGACCTTCTTGACTTTTCCTACTTCTCTCTGCGACCCGGGGAATTTTGTATGTGCCTCTTTGCCTGGAGTACAATTCTCTTCTTCTCAAGGTCTCTGCCTATATGCAGACACAAGAAAACAGCAGGCCTATTAGCAGTGGACTGTGTGAGAGCAAGCCTCATACCTGCATCATGAATTTACATCTTACCTCCTCTGAAAAGAGCACTAGTTTAATGTAAGCACTCATCTTCACATATAATCCAAAGACACTGTTGTGTGGAACTTCAGACCACATAACCCTAGTGTTTCATTTTCATCTTAACATAGACATTGAT
>NW_024510002.1:0-537 GCF_017590135.1 Pyrgilauda ruficollis | reverse complement strand
CTCCTTCATACACCAGATGTGTTGGTGGCAGAGGGACAGTGTGTTCCGTGTGGTGTAGATGGAGCCGAGGCTTTGGGCTTGAGGGGAATGAGGTGGGGACCTGTGGCAGCAGCTCTGCACTGCCTGCCAGGACCCAGGGGCAAAATATCTGTCCAGTGGGAAGCTTAGCTGAGCCTGCATTTGCAAAGCATCCCTTTGGATGTGCTGGAGCAAACAGCAGGGCTAGGATATTGCTGCAGCTGTTACGGAGCACAGAGCAGCTGAAGAAAAACAGAGAAAAACATCAAAACAAAGCATCCTGAGGAATTGGTTGGAAATGTTCACATATTTCTTGCCTTCTGCTTCTGTCTCCAGACCTACATAGAGATTCTGATTTCTGGTCTTACTGTCTGTTCATCAAGTGGGTACCACAGAATGCTCCCCAGTTCAGTAGAATAATATGGGGGAAAAATCCGCATGTTCGTATGGAATTTTCTACATAGATTCTTCTAAAAGCTGTCACTTATTCTTCTGGAAATAAGCCAAAGAACCTTTTTG
>NW_024510001.1:0-537 GCF_017590135.1 Pyrgilauda ruficollis | reverse complement strand
GGATGGGGACAAGGACAGGGATGGGGAATGGGATAGGGACAAGGACAGGGATGGGGAACGGGATAGGGACAAGGACAGGGATGGAGATGAGGATGAGGATGGTGTGGGGAGGGGGATGAGGATGCCCATGGGGATGGGAATGGATATGAAGGTGGGGATGGGACATGGATAGGGATAGGGACAGGGATTAGGACAGGGAGTCGATTCAAGGTGGGGACGGGGATGGGAGCAAAGATGGGCATGGGAATAGGAACAAGGATGAGAATGGGGATGGGGATGAAGATGAAGGATGAGGATGGGATGGGGGTTGTTGAGGACTCCATGCTGACCTCCCTGCTCTGCCCCTGCAGCTCCCCCAACGTCCATCTCGGTGCTGGCTGCAGACACCCCGGCGCCCTTCAGCCGCTACCAGGCACAGAACTTCACCCTGGTGTGCGTGGTGTCCGGTGGGAAGCCTGCTCCACTGGTGAGCTCCCAGTGGGATCATCCCTCCCACTGGCACATGGAATAACCCAACACCTCCTCTGTAAAATCCAC
>NW_024510000.1:0-8068 GCF_017590135.1 Pyrgilauda ruficollis | reverse complement strand
GCCCCGCCCATTACCCCGCCCCCTCTGCCCTCCCGCCCCCTTTTCCCGCCAGGACCGTACCACCTCCAGGGGGAGCTTCCCCTGCTCCCCCCCTCGCGCGCCGGTGGGTGGGACGCGCCGGCCGAGGCTATAAAAGGGCGGGCGGGCGCGCGGGGCGCGCAGTGCGGGCGCCACGTGGAGCGGACGCGGAACGGGCGGCACCGCCATGGCCTCCAACGGTACCGGCGCCGTGGGGACCCCCTCAGCTCCCTTATCACCCGGGCAGGGACCCCCGAGCCTCGGGGAGGGACCCCCCAGACCCCTCCTTGCCCCGGGGACCCCGCGGGCGGGCGGGGGCTGCAGCGCCCAGCGCGGTCTGGGAGCACCGTGGGGGGGAAACCTGAGGGGGTTCCGGCGGCCGCCGCACTTAAAACGGCGTTGGTTGTGTTGTTTTTAATCAATGCTCTTTGAAGTCATTATTTTATCATTAATTGATGTAGTTAAGGCGTTGTTTCATTGTGGGTTTTTCACCGTCAGCGCTGCTCTGGGGCTGTGTGTGATTTGCGCTGTGTGGGGTTTGATGCCGCCCCGTTTCCGCCACGCCTCACTTGTCTATTTTTTGTTTTTAATTTGTTTTCCTTTATCCTTTTAATATTTTCCCGCTTTAACACTTACGTTTTAAGCCCAAACCGCCTATTTCGGGTGCTTTTCTGGCTTATTTTTGTGCTAAAACCATCGCCGATGGGGCGGGGGCCGAACAAAGCGCCGCGCCCGGATGCTGCACGCCTGCAGCGGGGAAGAAAATTAACCCCGAAACGCCCAATTTTAACCCAAAAACTTGAATCTCGGCTGGAATTCCCGGGAATTTGTTGAGATTTTGGGTTAATTCCGGGGTGTTTCGGGGGGTCCGGGACCCGCTTTTTCCCCCGCCCGCCATTTTGTGGTTTTGCCTCTGCGCCACCGCCGCCATTTTGTGCGAGCGGCGCGTGCGCGGCGCCGCTGCCGCAGTGACACATCCGGGTCCTTCCGTTAAATCAAATGAAATCAAAATCGGTCAAATCAAATGAATCAAATTTATTCAAATACATCAGAAATTAAACCGTAAAATTTCGGTTTCGACCTTAAAAAAAATTCCCCCCCCCCCCGCGGTTTCTCCCCTGCGTGAGGGGAAATCGCCGCCGTGTCGTGAGGGGGGGGAGGGTTCAGTTCCGCGCTCTTCGGTGAGGATTTCTGAGGGAAAATTAAACGTATTTTAACGAAATATTAAGTTTTATAATTAAATTTGAGTTTTATTGTGCTGCTTATGTCAGTTTTTGAGAGAAATTCGATGGTAAATGCAGGTTTTTAGACTGTCCAAATATTCCCCCCCCCCGGGGCAGGTCTTTTGTTAGACAAAGCCTGAGGGGAGTTTAAAATTGTACCTTCATTTAAAGATCTAAATATTTAAAGTTTAAATTTATCCTTTTAAATTCCGTGTATAAATGGTTTAATTATTTGTTTTTGTGATGTTTTTGACGCTTTTTGCTGTTACAATCATGTGCTTTCACACCCCCTTTTGTCATGTGGTGCCTGAGGAGAATTTTAACTTTTTCTTGGAATTTTTTCTGTCTAAATTAAATTTATTTTAATTTTTATTTTTTTTTATGACACGTAAATAATTAAATTCGAGCTCTGAGTGCTTTTTGAAGCGGATATTTGCTGTAAAAATCGGAATTTTAGACCCTTTTCGTTGTGCTGAGCCTGAGGGGGCTTTAAGGCTTCCCGTCCGTTTTCACATTTAAATTATAAAATTCATCTTTAGTTTCACTTTTATTACAATTAAAATCAAAATTTGCGGTAATTTTAGGGGATAAAATCGTTAATTTAATTTTTGGGCGGGAAATTTCCCTCTTCAGCAGGGGTTTGGTGCTTTAGGGTGGGTGAAACTCCCAAATTTTCCTTTATTTTGTGTCAAAATTTCGCTATTTCTGCCCTAAAACCAAAAATTACTCTTAATTAACTTAATTATATTGTTAAAATATATTTATTTTAAGACCCTTCTAATTCTGTTTCTGTAGTTGGAGGCTTCCTGCTAATAAGTAATGCCGTTAATTAATTGATTTTTTTACTTAAATGTTATTTTTACGCTCGTTAAGTTTTATTTATTTTGAGTCCTTTAATTAAATTTTTGTAATTGGAAGTATTTTATAAAATTAGGGGGTTTTAGGTTTTAACAGGGTGATTGTTTTTCTCATTATTGGTTAATGAAGTGCTTTTAATTACAGAAATAAAGAAATAAAAATGGATTTATTGATAAGTAATTGGGTATTGATTGGGTTTTAATTATGGAAATTGGGGGGGAATACCCTTAAAATCATTAATTTGTGTTATTAATCATTAAGGGAGCGTTTTAATTATAAGAATCAGTGTAAAACGCTTTAAATACATGGATTTAATATTGGGTTTGTGCTAATTTTCCTAATTAAAATATATTAATATGCAATAATTTTATTAATTAGCGACTGATATGAATATTAACTAGGGGTATTAACAATAATGGAATTATTTTGGTGTTTATTTCTTAATTAAAACCGCCCTAATCACAGCTAATAATGTAAAGAATTGATTTTAAAGTATTTATTAGTTAATTATTTTTTGGGTTAATTAATTTAAAGATATTTTTGTTGTGTGTAATAAAAGGAGCTTGTTAATTGTTACGAGCAATAAATTAAATAATTAAAAGGTGAATGATTGTGTTTAAAACCACGCTGTTGGTAATTAGTGTGGTGGGAAATGACTTAATTAAAGGCGTTAATTAGCGTAAAAAATAGATTTATTTTAAGATATTCTTCAGATTGTTTTGTAATTAAAGTCACTTAATCAATAGCTAATCATTTTAATGAAGGTCGTAAGATAACTTTGGTGTTACTTCTATAATAAAAATAGTTAATAATTAACAGGTATTTAATAAATTAAAGACTTACTTTGAAGATATTTAATTAACAACCAATAACATAATTAAAGTGTGTTAATTGTAAGATAATTCTGCCCTCATTTCCCTAATTAAAATGCTGTTTTAATAGTCAATAAATACCTAATAAAATAATCAATATCCATTTCCCTTAAACGATTTCTGATTAATTAACCACGAGCTTTTAACCCTTTCCTTTTCAGAATTAATAAACTTGGGGGAATAAATTGATCTTAAGTGATTTTCTAATTAATTAACCACAAATCTTTAACCCTTTCCTGCCCATATTCAATAAACCAGTTAAAAAACCGATTTATTTTAAGTGATTTCTGCTGGATTCACCCATTTTCTTTTAACACTTTCTATAATTAATTAAGCAAATCATTTATTTAAGCGATTTTCCCCTCGATTAACTCCATTTTAACCCTTTCCTCCCCAGATTACAGCCAGACGGCGACACAAAGGTACAACCCCCCCCTTCCCCACCCTTCCCCATGCCTAAAAATCTCCGGGATTTTTCCCAATTTTGGGTTTTTTTGGGTTTTTTTTCGGCAGTTACGGCGCCTACCCCGCCCCCCCCAGCCAGAGCTACTCGCAGGGAGGGGGGCAGAGCTACTCCCAGCAGAGCTACGGGGGCTACGGGCAGAGCTCGGACTCGGACCCTGGTTGCTCACAGCTGCCTAGGCCTCTGGGAGGTGATTAATTAACTAATTAATTGTTAATTAGTAGTTATTGACTGTTATTGTTAACATAACCCCAAAGTGTTAACGCCAAACCCCAACCCAGTCCCTGCCAGGGACCCCAGAGCTCCTCCCACCATGGCTGCTCACAGCTGTTTCAGTCTCTGGGAGGTGATTAATTAACTGTTAATTAGCTAATTAGTAGTGATTGATCATTGTCATTAACCCAAACCCCAGCCCAGTCCCTGCCAGGGACCCCAGAGCTCCTCCCACCCTGGCTGCTCCCCGCCCCCCGCAGCTGCCTCTGTGTCTGCCAGCTCGTTCATTAATTAATTCTTGATTAATTATTGATTTTGGTCGAATTCCAGCTGGTTTTGGGTCCGTTCCTTGCGTTTTCCGTTGAACTTTGCCTCCTTTTGATTCCAATTCCCAATCTTGAAAAAAATCCCAAAATTCCAAAAAAAATTCCCGTAAAATCCCCAAAATCCTCATCCTTGTATCTCACTGCCCCCAAAATCAGCAGTTTGGGACCCAAAATTGAGGCCAGAACTGATCCTGGAAGTGCCTGGGCAGGGTTAGAGCGGCGAGCGTGGGCAGAAATCCCCAAAATTCCCCAAAAAATTCCCAAAAAATTCCTAAAAATCCCCGTCCTTGTATCCCTTTGGACCCAAAACTGAGCCCAAAATATCTCCTGAAATCCTCAAAGCTGACCCCAAAATTGCCTGGGCAGAGCCAGAGCGGTGAGTGAGGGCAGAAATCCCCAAAATTCCCCAAAAAATTCCCAAAAAATTCCTAAAAATCCCCGTCCTTGTATCCCTTTGGACCCAAAACTGAGCCCAAAATATCTCCTGAAATCCTCAAAGCTGACCCCAAAATTGCCTGGGCAGAGCCAGAGCGGTGAGTGAGGGCAGAAATCCCCAAAATTTCCCAAAAAAATCCCCAAAAATTTCCCAAAATTCCATCCTTGCATCCCATTAGACCCAAAATCAGCACCTTTGAACCCAAAACTGACCCAAACCTGCCCTGAAACCCCCGATTAATTCTTAATTATTTTCCAATTTCCCCTTTTTTCCCCAATTGTAAATAAATCATTAATTACTATTAATTAACCCTTAATTATTTTCCAATTTTGTTTTCCCCTCAAATTTCTCAATTCCAGTGGTTTTTTTTCCTGTTTTTCCCAATTTCCCCTGCTTTTTTCCCTATTTTCCACCCCAATTTCCCTGTTCCCCCCCCATTTTCTAACCCATTGTTAATTAATTGTTAATTAATGGTTAATTAATTATTCCCCCAGGTTATTCGGCGCCGGCGGCTCCTCCCTCCTACGGCTCCGGCGGTTTCGGCTCCGGGCAGAGCTCGCAGGGCAGCTACGGCCAGACCTCCTCCTACCCCGGCTACTCCCAGCCCCCCGCAGCTGCCTCGGCCTCTGGGAGGTGATTAATTAACTAATTAATTGTTAATTAGTAGTTATTGACTGTTATTGTTGAGCTGAACCCCAAAGTGTTAACAGCAAACCCCAGCCCAGTCACTGCCGGTGACCGCAGAGCTCCTCCCACCCTGGCTGCTCATGGGTGAAATTCTGGTTATTTTTGGGGTGAATTCCAGGTGTTTTTTTGGGTGAAATTCCAGCTGTTTTTTGGTGAAATTCCCACTGTTGTGGGGTGACGTTGCAGCTGTTGTGGGGTGACTTTGCAGCTGTTGTGGGGTGAAATTCCGGCTGTTTGTGGGGTGAAATTCCGGCTGGTTTTGGGTGAAATTCCAGCTGGTTTTGGGGTGAAATTCTAGCTGTTTCTGGGGTGTAATTCCAGCTGTTTTTTGGTGAAATTGTTGCTGTTTTGGGGTGAAATTCCAGCTGTTTTGGGGTGACATTCCAGGTGTTTTTGGGGTGAAATTCCGGTTGTTTTGGGGTGAGATTCCAGCTGTTTTTTGGGTGAAATTGCAGCTGTTTTTGGGGTGAAATTCCAGCTGTTTTTTGGTGAAATTCCCACTGTTGTGGGGTGAAATTCTGGCTGTTTTTGGGTTGAAATTCCAGCTCTTTTGGGGTGAAATTCCAGCTGTTTTTTTTGTGAAATTCCCCCTGTTTTGGGGTGAAATTCCAGCTGTTTCTGGGGTGTAATTCCAGCTGTTTTTGGGGTGTAATTCCAGCTGGTTTTTTGGGTGAAATTCCAGCTGTTTTTTGGGTGAATTTCCAGCTGTTTTGAGGTGAAATTCCAGCTGTTTTTGGGTGAAATTCCGGCTGTTTTGGGGTGAAATTCCAGCTGTTTCTGGGGTGTAATTCCAGCTGTTTTTGGGGTGTAATTCCAGCTGGTTTTTTGGGTGAAATTCCAGCTGTTTTTTGGGTGAAGTTCTGGTTATTTTTGGGTGAAATTCCAGCTGTTTTCCAGTCAAATTCCAGCTGTGTTTGAAATTCCACATTTTTTCTGCCACTCCCCCCTGTTGCTGTGCTCCCCCCTCCCCTTCCCCTTGTTTTTTTTTTCCCCAATTCCCATTTTTTCTCCCCAAATTCCCATTTTTCCTAAAATTCCCTTTTTTCCCCCCAGTTACGGCAGCGGCTCCGGCAGCTCCAGCTACGGGCAGGCCCCGAGCGGGGGCTACAACCAACAGCAGAGCGGGGGCTACAACCAGCAGAGCTATGGACAACAGTCCTCCTACAACCCCCCTCCGAGCTACAGCCAGCAGGGCCAGTACAGCTCCGGCGGATGTGAGTGACATTCCCAAAAAAAATTGGGATTTTGGGGTGAAATGTGCCGATTTTGGGCAAAACCGGCTGAATTTTGTGAGATTTGGGGTGGGAACAGTCGTTGTACAACCTGCCCTGAGCTACAGCCTGCAGGGCCTGTACAGCTGTGGGAGATGTGAGTGACAGTCCCAAAAAATATTGGGATTTTGGGGTGAAATGTGCAGATTTTGGGCAAAATTGGGAGTTTTTGAGTGAAATTGGGAGTGAAATTGGGGGATTTGGGGTGGGAACAGTCGTTGTACAACCTGCCCTGAGCTACAGGCAGCAGGGCCTGTACAGCTCCGGCGGATGTGAGTGACATTCCCAAAAAATATTGGGATTTTGGGGTGAAATCTGCCGATTTTAGGCAAAATTGGGAGTGTTTGGAATGAAATTGGGAGTGAAATTGGGGGATTTTGGGGTGGGAACCGTCGTTGTACAACCTGCCCTGAGCTACAGCCAGCAGGGCCAGTACAGCTGTGGGGGATGTGAGTGACAGTCCCAAAAAAATTTGGGATTTTGGGGTGAAATGTGGGGATTTTGGTTAAAATTGGGAGTGTTTGGAGTGAAATTGGGAGTGAAATTGGGTGAAATTGGGGGATTTGGGGTGGGAACAGTCGTTGTACAACCTGCCCTGAGCTACAGCCAGCAGGGCCTGTACAGCTGTGGGGGATGTGAGTGACAGTCCCAAAAAAATTGTGATTTTGGGGTGAAATCTGCCGATTTTGGGCAAAATTGGGAGTGTTTGGAATGAAATTGGGAGTGAAATTGGGGGATTTTGGGGTGGGAACAGTCGTCGTACAACCTGCCCTGAGCTACAGCCAGCAGGACCAGTACAACTCCTGGGGATGTGAGTGACATTCCCAAAAAATATTGGGATTTTGGGGTGAAATCTGCCGATTTTGGGCAAAATCGGGGTTAAATTCGGGCGATTTTTGGGTGATATCAGCTCAGTTTTGGGGAATTTGGGGTGGAATTCGGAGATTTGGGGTGGGAACAGTCATTTTAGAACCCCTCCAAAATCATATCCTGGGATCTGAGCGAAATTCCCAAAAAAAACGGGGATTTTGGGGTGAAATCTGAGGATTTTGGGCAAAATCGGGATTAAAATCGGGCGATTTTTGGGTGATATCAGCTCAGTTTTGGGGTGGATTTTGGGGTGGATTTTGGGGATTTGGGGTGGGAACAGTCATCCTACAACATCCCCCAAATCACATCCTGGGATCTGAGCGAAATTCCCAAAAATATTTGGGATTTTGGGGTGAAATCTGTGGATTTTGGGCAAAATTTGGAGCGTTCTGAGTGAAATTGGTCAATTTTGGGGGATTTTGGGGGGATTTTGGGGGGATTTTGGGGTAGAATTCGGGGATTTGGGGTCAGAACAGTTGTGCTACAACCCGACCCAAATCACATCCGGGAATCTGAGCGAAATTCCCAAAAATATTTGGGATTTTGGGGTGAAATCTGCGGATTTTGGGCAAAATCGGGATTAAAATCGGGCGATTTTTGGGTGATATCAGCTCAGTTTTGGGGGATTTGGGGTGGAATTCGGGGATTTGGGGTGGGAACTCATCCTACAACCCCACCCAAATCATATCCGAGGGTCTGAGCGAAATTCCCAAAAAAATTTGGGATTTTGGGTTGAAATCTGAGGATTTTGGGCAAAATCAGGAGTGTTTCGTGTGAAATTGGGAGCAAAATGGGCTGAAATTTGTGGATTTTGGGGTGGATTTTGGGGAT
>NW_024509999.1:0-537 GCF_017590135.1 Pyrgilauda ruficollis | reverse complement strand
GGTAATATACAGTATTCTCTTAAAAACACAAATGACTTACCGGATTCTGTTTGTAGCCGAGCTCTTTGAGCACTAATGTCATTAATTATACGCTGCTGTTCCTCCTCCTTTGTCTTAATCTCACTGAGCTGATCTTCTAGGGAACGACACATCTTCTCCAGATTTGCCTGTTTGCACGAGAAGCGGAAGGAAAGATGTTTAATGGTTCAACTCATAATTTGTGAGCATATGAAGTCTTATAATGGAAGAAAGAATGCTTCAGAAGCCAAAATTTCTCAGTTAACTGATATATATCTCTATGAAATTTGTGTTTCCATTCACAAGTGTATATTCACTGCCCATTGTAGGGTGGAAGAAATTATATGATCAAATGATTTAAATAATAGTGAAATGTTTAAACACACATTGAAGTTGCAAAGTGAAGTAATTTATTCTAAAATACGACTAACAAATTTCTATGTTAAAATATAAATATCTGATTATGTTTGAAGTAATGAGAAGAAATATTTATGTACCTTGGCTTTGGAGACAGACTCC
>NW_024509998.1:0-537 GCF_017590135.1 Pyrgilauda ruficollis | reverse complement strand
AAAAAGTAGTAAGAATTAAAACAAACCTTTTAGAACACTTCTTTTTCTCCTACAATCTTTCTTTTTTCACTGATAATGTAAAGAAATAAAATTTAAAATTTTCAGTTAGCTTACTACTTTTAAAATAGTCTTTATTTAGTTTACTTAGGGAGAGAAGTTTTTCTTGTTAATGTTATGGAGACCTCCACAAAAGGAAAAAAACCAATTATCTTGTGAGTCTTAATTAATCCTGGGGGCACAGGATTACTTTGTTCACAATTAGAACAAAGAAAAGAGAGTTGTGGTCTCACTGTTTTTACCTTGGGTGGCCACAGCTCAGGGTCTGGGTGAGCTTTCTCACTTGGAATGCTGGCTCAGCAAGCAAGCAAATGTCACCTGCTCTGCACTCAGAGACCTGCCTGGGGACACTGAGACTTCCAGGCACACAACATTGCAAAACTGAGGAGTGACAGACTTTTTATTGCTGTAACTTTTTATTGCTTGCCCATGGCATTGGTGTTGCCTTTTTCTTGACCCAGAGATGGGCCAACTGAGAGG
>NW_024509997.1:0-537 GCF_017590135.1 Pyrgilauda ruficollis | reverse complement strand
AAAAACTCTTCAAAAACCCCCCGAAAAAACCACTCCAAAAAACCCCCAAACCCCAAAACAAATCCCCAAAAATCCCCCAAAAAAAAACCAAAAAAACCCCAAAACCCCTCAAAAACCTCCTCTAAAAAATCCAAAAAATCCCAATTTTTCCTCAGTTTTCGCCCAATTTTCCCCCAAATTTTCCTCCAAATTTTCCCCCAAATTTCCCCAATTTCCCCCAAATTTTCACCGAATTTTTCCTCAGTATTTTCCCAATTTTTCCTCATTTTCCCCCCAAATTTCCCCCAGTTTTTCCCCAATTTCCCCCAATTTTCCCCCAATTTTTCCCTGATTTTTTCCCAATTTTTCCTCATTTTTCCCCCAATTTTTTCCCAATTTTCACCCAATTTTTCCCTGATTTTTTCCCCATTTTCCCCCTCAATTTCCCCCATTTTTCCCCTGGATTTTTTCTCCAATTTTCCCCCAATTTTTCCCCCAATTTTACCAATTTTTCCCCAATTTTTCCCAATCTTTTCCCAATTTTTCCCCCAATTTTCC
>NW_024509996.1:0-537 GCF_017590135.1 Pyrgilauda ruficollis | reverse complement strand
ATCCCCCGCTACATCCTGCAGCTCGTGTCCGGGGGTCCCCTGGGTCCCCTGACCTGGAGCCCCCTCCCCAAATTGCCAGGGAAGGAGTACGCCAAGGCCGACAGCCGCTACATGACGTGAGTTGGGGACAGCGGGGACACTGGGGAGGGGTGGCCGTGTCCCCGCTGTCCCCAGGTGACCCCTCCCCCTCGGGCTGTCCCCGGCAGGAGCGATGACTTCACGGTTGCCATGGAGACGGTGACAGCCTGGGCCTGGGGTCCCCTGAGCTTCCTCACCTTCCTCGCCCTCCTGCGGCAGCACCCGGCGCGCTACATCCTGCAGCTCGTGGTGTCCCTGGGTATGGCACGGCCCTGTCACCTGTGTCACCTGTGTCACCATTCCAGTGTCCCCAGTGTCCCCTTAAATCCCCACCCTCCTGACCCCAGTGTCCCCAGTGTCACCATCCTCTTGTCCCCTGTGTCCCCATCCCTGCTGTCCCCAACCCCCCTGTCCCCATCCCTGTCTTCCCCCACCATCCCTGTCCCCATCCCTGTCCCC
>NW_024509995.1:0-538 GCF_017590135.1 Pyrgilauda ruficollis | reverse complement strand
GAGGGGAATCAGAGGGGTTGGGGCGTTGTGGATATTGGGGTCCTCAGGAGTTTGGAGGTGCTCGGACCCCTGGGTTGCTGAGGGGTGAGGGGGGGTACCTGGGGGATGTGGGGGTGCCCCAGGGCCCCCCCCAAGACCCCCGGTTGCCCCCGCAGCCTGCTGGGAGCAGGACCCCCACCGGCGGCCGGGCTTCGGGACCATCCTGCGGCGCCTGGGGGGGCTGGAGCCGGGGGGGCTGGGGCCCCCCGAGTCCTTCCACTCCCTGCAGGAGTCCTGGCGCCGCGAGATCCAGGGGCTCTTCGACGAGCTGAGGGCGCGGGAGAAGGTGGGGACCCCCTCCCCAAATTCCTGGGACACCCCTCTGTGCACCTGGGACCCCTCCCCACACTCCTGGGGTACCCCTCTGAGCACCTGGGACCCCTCCATGAGCATCTGGGACCCCTCCTCAACATCTGGGACACCCCCCTGACCACCTGGGACCCCTCCCCAACACCCGGGACCCCTCCCCAATGCCTGGGACCCTCCCACAAACACCTGG
>NW_024509994.1:0-538 GCF_017590135.1 Pyrgilauda ruficollis | reverse complement strand
AAAAAAAATAACAGCGATAATGTCCTAAATTATGGGTTGTACTGAGCATGTCAAAAACCTTATGGTATTCAATAAAATCAGATAATTAGATAAATTATTATATTAAATTCTGTTTAAACTATTTGGTAAAAATGTACAATACCATTAGTCATTCAAAATCTGGCAGCAGGTAGAAAGGACAAATACTATGTACAGAAGATGGAGAATGCTAGATCCATACTCATAGTACAAAGGACCATGGCAAGACAACTACAATATTAGTTTGAATCTATTTCAGGAAGACAAAGATTAACACTTCTTTCACTCAGTTTACTTGTTAGTCTATGTAGTGTACTGGTAATTAAGCCAGCAGGCACATCAGTGACTAATGGAATTGCAAAATGAATTTTCTCTGAGAATTTTCCAGTTACTGCCAAAAAATCAGAGAGAGTAACAGAGGTAGAGGACAGGCCCTGTTGGAAGACTGCTGTGATATTTCTGGGAATAAAGAGAGATTTAGTGCACTGTAATTCAAAAGTGTACGTATTAAGCACTAAGT
>NW_024509993.1:0-538 GCF_017590135.1 Pyrgilauda ruficollis | reverse complement strand
ACAGGGAAGCAGGGGATGATACCATCTCAGCCTCTCTGTGGAAATTATTGGGACAAATCAGGACATGTCATCTTTCCCAGGGATGCACTTCCTCAGCTTGAAATATTGGAGCTTTTAAATACTCCTGTGAGGTGCAGCAGCCCATGTGGCTACACTGCTGAGACAGCCCAATCTTTCTACATCAGTCATGCAGCTTCCTTGTATGAGCCCTCTTAAACCAAAGGGACAAATGCCCAGTTGTACCATGATATGGGATCTTCCCAGGTTTCCTGGGGATCTCAGATGCCTTAGGGTTTGCAGTGATCTTTTTTGAATATTATAATTTTACTTCCTTTCAAAAAACTGATGGGTTGGATTCTGCTCTGAGGCTGCCTGAGCAAAGAAACTCCACCATTTCTGTTCCCCTTTAATATCCAGAAAGTTTGACCTAATTTATACAGCAGACAAATCCCAAGCTAAAGGTTAATTTCATCAGTAAAAGGCATATTTTGATGGCAAGGGAGGGGGGGAAAAAAGTTCTGCAATCTCAAGGCTGACT
>NW_024509992.1:0-538 GCF_017590135.1 Pyrgilauda ruficollis | reverse complement strand
TAGTAGTAGGACCAAAGGGGGAGCCTGTGGCTTTTCTTTTTGGGCTGTATTCATGGCTAGAGGTGCAAAAAGAGACTGATCCAACCAGGAGATTTGCAAAGCCATTGAACAGCAAGAAACTCTCAAATGATGATGCCATCACCGGCAAGAAAGCAGTGCTTCCCACTTCAAGGACTTTGAGTTGATTGAACTTAGATACAGGTGGGAATTTACAAAAGACAAAGAAAAGGAGAAGAGGGATGAAAATCAGAATTGGAACCTTGACAGATAAGGTTGGACAGAAAGCACAAGGAACAGAAAAGAAAATAATACCATTTGCAAGGGCTTTTAGTCCTGTATCAAGGCATTAGCTAGCCCCATCTCAGGATAAATAAAATATTTTATATAATTCTGTAATTTCTCCCGTGCATTTTCTTTTTTTCTGGAGCATCTAATGGTAACCTCAGAGACAAAAGCACATATACCATCATGTGATCCAGTTAAAGTACATCATTATATTGCGCTTACTCACATGGGATGAGATTACCCTCCAGAACAG
>NW_024509991.1:0-538 GCF_017590135.1 Pyrgilauda ruficollis | reverse complement strand
AAAATCCAGCTTGCTATGAGGAGACTTGTCCCTCCATGGTTCATTCCAGTTTATGGAATCACCTTGCATATACTTCCTGAAGATACCAAAGTCTTTTTGAGTCTATAAAGCTAATAATAGGATGGCTAGGACTGGTGGTTCTTTATTCTGCCAGGGTCTGGCAATCTGAGCACTAATTTCAGATCTCTCCTCAAGAAATAAAGTACTACATCCAAAGCCCTCTAGTCCAATTCAAGTGAGAGAAAAGATTTGTTGTATTCTACAAACTGGAGTAAGCTGTAAATCGCTGAGAAGATCTTACATAGAGATAGACAGGTTTTATGTCACTTAAATTTAGTTTTCTTCATAATCTAGATCGGTGGTTTTTGTCTGTGGAACAGGCTAGGGACCTAATGAGTACACCTTCTGCTTTAGATATCTGTTTTAGGATGAGCTGAAGCATTCTCCAGAGCTATTTGTCCTTTTCTCTGTTGGCTGCAAAGGAAGCTAGAGGACCATCATAAGATACACCCCTAACATCTACCTGGATATAGTTAGA
>NW_024509990.1:0-538 GCF_017590135.1 Pyrgilauda ruficollis | reverse complement strand
TTTTTTCCCTTGGAAACTTCAGTCTGACTGGTTTAGATCACTTTATAAGAAAGTAGGAGTTACTCTGAGTTCACAGATTTTTTTATTGTTGAGAGTCTTAATAACAGACTCAGCATAGTCTCATGGCCAAGTAGTGTTTGGTGTGCAGAAGAGAGGTTATAATATGTAACAAACCCGAAAGGACAGAGTGGGAAATGAGGAGATCGAATTGTTCTATGGATTAAAAGAAATTTAACCTGGGAGAGATTAATCCAATATAGAGCTCATTAGCTTCTGGTGAGGATGATGATAGCAGCTGATGGTAAG
Source organism: Pyrgilauda ruficollis (assembly GCF_017590135.1). Taxonomy (NCBI): domain Eukaryota; kingdom Metazoa; phylum Chordata; class Aves; order Passeriformes; family Passeridae; genus Pyrgilauda; species Pyrgilauda ruficollis. The sequence continues at coordinate 232 of NW_024509990.1, read as the reverse complement.
AGCTCAGGTGCAGTAAGAAATAACTGCTGCAGTAGCCATTTCAGTGGTGTAACTGTTCCTTGTGTTGCCAAACTGTGCCTGCCAGTGGGTCGAGCAAGCCCTGTTCAGCTCCATGGAGTGCTGTTGAACCAAAGCATCAAACAGCCCACAATTGCTGCCTTGGATTTGTGTCTGATTTGGAAGGAAGAGATCTCTCTAAGAACTCTTCTGAGAATGAAGTTTGTAGTTTACA
>NW_024509989.1:0-7891 GCF_017590135.1 Pyrgilauda ruficollis | reverse complement strand
CTCCTCTCTGGTCATTGTAGAGAGCAACAAGGTTCTCCCTAAGCCTCCATTTATCCAGGCCAAGCCCCTCAGCCACTCCTCATCAACTCCAGTCACTTCTCTGGACTCACTCCAGCATCTCAATGTCTTTCGTCTTGTATCTTTCTGCTTCAATGTCTTTCTTCAATCTAAACTTGAACACTGGATTTGAGGTACAGCTGTTTTTGAATATTTGAATGTTTTTATCTGCTTTCTATTTTCAGTAGGCCAGTGATGCATTTGAAATAACTTCTTCTGTCTTCTTAGATCTAGGTTCTAAGAAATGGCGAGGGGGTGGGGATCTTTCTAACTCTTACATACTCTTGTCAAATAATAAATGCTTTATATGATTAACTGAAGAGTCATCCAAGATGTTAGTCAGTATTGAAACTGCTACTGCAGTAATTGGTAACTTTTCTGTCTGGACTCAAAAAGAGGTATATTTTTAAATGCATATAAATGTTGGCGTTTTCCCTACTTACATGATTTAGGCTTCCAGTTAATGGGAAGATTGCCACTGGTTTTAACATTAGAGGATCTGGACTTCAGAAAAATAAAGCTGTGACACTTTTTTGCTGTAAAACCTTCAATCAGCTGCCTGCATTCCTATCTCCTGTGGAGTTCTTGTTGATTCATTTAGAACTTCAGTGAGAATATAAGATCTTTTTGGAATGAGAAGATTGCTGCAGGTGGCCAATTTTCCAGGGAAAGAATCCTAACTTTTTTTGTCTGTTTGAAAAATATTATCAGTTGAGACTTGCTTATGTCATGAGAAATAATTTTGGGGGCACTATTTTTTGTATTTATTTGACATTGAGCTGAAAGAAGAAGGCAGAAACCTTATTACAGCAGCTAATGCTTAATACTAATTCATATAAATATTGCCAGAAAAAAAAAAAAAGCGAAAATATATGTGTCAATCAGAGCAGACGTGACGATGGCTTCATTCACTAATTGGCATCATCCAAGGTATCCTTTAAAGAGAACTTAGAAAAACAAACTTACAACAATAGTTAATAGGCAGTATTCTGCTCACACGTGAAAGGTTTTCTTATACCTTTGATCCAGAAGTTCATTTAATCCTCATGTGATGTGAAAAGGTAGTAATCCTGACTGATAAACTGGCAGAAGTTTAAATTTCTTGCAGAGGGAGGGTTAGTAATGCTGCTTGCTGCAGCAATTTCTACACAGCAAGTAATCACTCTGATTAAAACTCTCTTTTAGACTGAATATTTTCTCTGACTGGAAGACTAAATCTGTCTTTAATCATCCAGGTAAGATGACATCATCAGGATGCTATAAACTGGCTGAAGGATTAAATGCCCTCTATTAAAATGCCAACCTAATTCTGAAGTTGGAAAAGGCTGCCTTTTTTAAATTCTTTGATCAGCATTAGTTAATATGAACCCTAACTACACGCTATAGCTGAATAAAAATATCTTTATTAGTATATGTGTTATATATAGGGAGAAATTTTTTTATTTATTTAGTGGACAGTTGCTCTCTCAAAGAATTTTTCTTGGCCAATTGGAAGAAGCTTTTCTACCCATTAAAACTAAGGTGATGCCAGGCTTGGTTGGCTTGCAATGTTCCTTTGACCTCTTGGTTAGGAATGTAGTTAAGAATTCTACAGATGGAGCAACAGCTGGGAAAACACATCTGGACAGTGCAGAAATACCCATCTGCAGCCACCACCCTTGTAGGATATGTCTGTGCTTGCTCTGTATTCTGACTTGGTTGACTAAGTCATCCTTGCTGCTTGCTAACAGAGGAAACAAGGAGGAAGAGGAGCCAGCTTCACACAATCATAGAATCACAGAATAATGAGGTTGGAAGAGACCTCTAAGATCATTGAGTCCAACATATGTCCTAACACCTCAACTCAGCATCTAGACTATAGCACCAAGTGCCATGTCCAGCCTTTTTTTAAACACATCCAGAGATGGTGATTCTACCACCTCTCTGGGAAGAGCATTCCAGTACTTTATTATTCTTTAGGTGAAAATTTTTTTCCTAATATCCAGCCTATACCTTCCTTGACGTAGCTTGAGACTGTGTCCTCTGGTTCTGTCAGTTGCTGCTCGGTGGAAGAGACCGACCCCCACCTGTCTATAACCTCCCTTCAAAAAGTTGTAGAGAGCAATAAGGTCACCTCTAAGCCTCCTCTTCTCCAGGCTAAACAACCCCAGCTCCTTCAAACGTTCCTCACAGGGCTTGTGTTCCAAGCCCCTCACCAGCCTTCTTGCTCTCCTCTGGACACGTTCAAGCATCTCAACATCCTTCCTAAACTGAGGGCCCCAGAACTGGACACAGCGCTCAAGATGTGGTCTCACCAGTGCCGAGTACAGGGGAAGAATGACCTCCCTGCTCCTGCTGGCCACATAATTCCTAATGCAGGCCAGCTTGATTTAAAGGAAACAGATACAAGTGTTGAACCCCACGGAAATGCAGAGCAAATAAGCTGCCTGGGCTATGGCATCACCTGAGGAACCTGAGCACACATGAGAAGTGTGGGGTGTTGGGATAGCATGGCTTCTCTCTGAAGGGAAATCCCAGTGGACTAAACTTTGTATGTGTTCCCTGAGTGAGTCAGAAAGGGTACAGATATAACTGTCTAGTGAGTGTTCAGAAAGCCTTTTATGAGGGTTCAGCTGAGATTATTAAAATATGAATCTCAGCTGAGGTTGGAGAAGAGATGGCCAGTGCACAGGGGGCAGTAGTGGTCCTTGGAAAGGGAAGAAGGTTTTGGAAGCTGGTTGGGTTTTGGTTGGTACTCTCAGGACAAAATGCAGTACAGAAACATTCTTCCTTTGTGTAGTGGATTACAAAAGGAAGCCCCATTTTTTCATAAGTGTTTCTTAAAAATAAAAATAGACTTGTTATAAGAAATCTATAAGTAATCAGTAGCCTAGAGGAGCTATAGTTTGGCAGTTCTCACATACTGAGACTTGTTACCCTTATGGATGTCTGTTTTTTAAATGTAATTTTTTTAAACTTAAAAATTAATTTTTCTCATCAATTGCTATAGTATTATTAATGTCAGGTGTAATCTTCTTTGGCGATTATGATGGAACGTGACTAATTAAACTAATTACACTGTATCTTTTGTCTTATATCAGACTTAACAGCTCGAATTATTTGCAGCATCCTAAGACTTCAGCAATTACTGCCTTGAACTGTGGTAATGGATGAAGATGCAGGAGATATTCTTGAGAGAGCAGTTAATAACCATTATTACACACTGTCCTGGATTGCCAAGCAAATTGTCTTTTATTGTCAGTTTGGTTTGGTTTACTGCATTGCTTATTTTATCCTTTTATTTTCTTCCCTAATAAAGAACTGTTATTCCTGCTCCCATATTTTTGCCTGAGAGCCCCTTAATTTCAAATTTATAACAATTAGGAGGAAGGGGGTTTAGATTTTTTCATTTAAGGGGAGGCTCCTGCCTTCCTTAGCAGACACCTGTCTTTCTAAACTAAGACACACACAGTGGATGAAACATCTTTATTCAAACACCCACCCCTGTTGAAAATTTGTCCATAATTCATAATGGTTCGTAATGTTCTCATTTGCCTGTTAAGAGTTGTTTATGGGTTGTAATGTATTTCCTACTGGCCTGAACCTTGGATTGGTGAAGTTCTCTTACTGGAGATTGAATTTCTGTCTTCTTTTCCTTCCTTGTGTCCTTCCTTCCTTGCCTAAAGCTGAAAGAGTTAAGACTGAGAGTGTGTTATTATAGTGTTCTCTAATACTGGGAGTGTCACATTATAGTGTTCAGCCTGATGTTAATATAACATTCAGTATATCCGTGTAAGATCCGTCATTTGTGGTTGGAACTGCGTGTTCAAGTGAACTACACTTTATGCCCTTATGCCTTCTTATTTCACTTCACTGTCACTAGGCATATTACCACAGACATTTTGAAATTATTTTAATTTGCAATTGAAAACTCTGTTTTTATTTGAAATATGTTTGCTTTTTATAATAGAGAAATGTAAAATTCACAGTTGCCAGAGCTTCCCTAGACAGCAGTGCAGAGAGTTTAGACTTCCCTGAACAAAGGTTTCCAATCTTTTTCAAGACCCAAGTTGCAGCCATAGGCTGAACAGGGCTGCACATGATCTGGTTTACTTAAAAACTTTTTCTTCGAGTTACTATGCTTGTGTCTATGTAGCAAAGCACAATGTAGCCAAGAGTTTGCTACATGGTAGTGCAGTCTGCAATATTAAAAGGGTAGGAGCAGGCTTCTGTATCACCAGTGTTCAAAAACTCCCTGTTCCTATTATGTAAAAGCTACTGTCACAACATAGTTAAAGAAAAAGTTCTGACCAATTCTTGTGTAATAATGACTTCCAGGCTCACATTTCCCTATTGTTGAGAAGCAGCTGTATTTTAATGAACATTTGTTTTGTGAAATCGTTTCCTAGGCTTATTGTAGTGTACCAATATTACAGATGGGACTGCCTTGGTCTGTCTGATCTCGGCTGCTGACCAAATAGCGGCACCTGTGGTGTTTTCTCCCCAGAGACGCTATTCAGTACCTGTGCCTGCAGCTGAGCACGTGGGGACAAGTCCGGGCATGCCCCGAGCTCCAGTGCGTGCAGCTGGAGGTTTCTTTGAGGGGGTCACTCTCAGGCCTTCCTGAGCTGGTGGTTCCTTTAAGGCGAGGTGAAGAAAGGAGCAGGTCCTGATGGAGAGCTTTCAATCCAGAGTTTTTATTTTGATGGCACAGTCTCTGAATCTTGCAATAATTCCCATGAACTCTCTAACAGAACTCTTCCACCAGAAGCCTGGCCGCATGGTCTCCTCATCCTTTTACCTGGGCAGAGGGGCAGGGGAGTGGACCCAGGGAGCACCAACCAGGCACAGGGGGAGGGGGTCTCAGGTGAGAGGGACACCTGGGTGGGCCAATGGCCCCCAGGGGGTGGAGAGCATCCTTTGAACCTGCCAATTGCTCGATGCTCTCCTTGGAATTTCTGGGTTGATAGACAGTGCGCAGCAGGGGTCAAAGGTGGGGAAAGGAAGGGTGATTGACAACCCACCTGGGGAAGATTTCAGGGAGAACCTAGGAGAAACTGAGGCAAATCATGACATCACACTGCAACATAGGCTATTCTGTGCTAATCTAAATTTGGACTGAATAACTGTTGGAATGCATGAAATGGAAGCCTCTCTGAGTCCCTCAGAGAGAGAAAAGAAAGAGCAGCTGAAATACATTAAGCTACACAGATACGAAATAGAAGTGTAAGTCTTAGTTTTAAGTAAGTAGAAATATATCTTAAGTGCCTTAAGAGACTGTGTTAGCTAGTAAAAGCCCTAAAACCTAGTTTAACTTACTCCAGACATAACAAAAACATAGCAGAACATTGCTTGTGTTTCTAGATAGAATAGATATAACTACTCATATAAATAGATAAAATTATATACATAGATTTTAGGTAAGAAAACAGATAGTGTATTTGTGTAAATAGATAAAATCATGTACATAAATTTTGGGTAAGAATTGAGACTACTTTCTCAAATTAGAATTAAGTTCAGATTGGTGTAGAAAGAATGTTTTAGAATCATGATTTTAGCTGACTGGATGATTTATGAATAAAAATCCTCCTGTATTGAGGTGCAAAAAAAGGAAGAAAGAAGAAGAACAAAGAAGAAAGGTGGGAGCTGCTTCTGCTGCTGCTTCTACTTGGGACTCTATGCCAGAAGGCTTTTAGCACAGACTTTAATACTCTGAGTTCCTTGTTTCAAGACTGATACATTCATGGAATAAACAACTTTACTACAACCAACTGCTCTTGTCTCTTTGAAGACCCAAGACCCACGAAAACCTAGACAATTACTACAGAGGAAAGCCAACATCTGACATGTTGGCTGTAATGATGCAAAAAGGTGTTTTTTCGTTAACAGACATCTTCCTAAAAGTAAAGAAATGGTAGAACACAAAAGTGGTAGTGTTCGATGCTGTAGTAGCATGTGGCTGCAGTGATGATTGTGTCCAGGGAAGCCACAACCTGACAGCAGGGGAATCAGATGAGACAAATGTCTTTGTTGTTAAGCATGAGACTCCATTTTACTTCCCCCCCAGCACCCCGTGCCAGGGGGCGGGCAGGAGGCAGAGGCCTGGGAGCCCGAGCAAAGCCCAGAGAGCTGAGAGCAGAGAGAGGGCAGACCCAGGGCCATGGGGTTTTATCAGGTGTCCATCTTAAGATCAGATCTTGAGATCAGATCTCAGTCTTAAGATCAGATTACAGCTTCCTCAGAACAGGAAGGCTCCACACTATGCTGCCAAAAATCTGAAAATTGACAGTTTTGCTATTTATTTTGGCTTAGTGTTCTCATGAATTAAGATTTTAATTCACTCCCCCTTCCATTTTGTTCCCACTCCTCACTTTGTGTTGGCAGTCGCAGTGCACTACCACCTATGTGTTGCTTTATCTTGCTAGAATGATACAAAATAGATAAATTCATCTTGAACATGTGGCACACTCATATACCTGTGCTTTGCAATAACCCTGTTCATATTATCCACATTGTTTATTTTGAATTTTTGTTTTCCCCTTGCCCCAGCGGTCCCAATTGGTGTTATTTTTCTCTACAAAACAAAGCTAACTTAATCTCAAATTCAGTGTTTAAAAATTATGCAATCAATTCTCCAACAGGGTTTCAGAACTAAATAGTAAAATTAGAAAGTACACAAAGCATTACTCAGAAACATAAATGCATTTCTTGCTTGGGTATTAATCCTCTGGAGTGTACATGTGTCTGTATTGTGTAAACATGAACTATTTCTCAAGACCAAAACCTAGTAAATTTCTGTTAATATGCTGTGGAGCCTGGGGGCAAACTGAGTCCCATGGGATGTGGCAGTTGCTAGGGTAACAAGCATTATTTGTGACTCCTTATTATAAGAACTTCTCTTTTAGAGAGGGCTTTTTCATTCTTTCCTTCCTTTTTTATTCTCTTCTTTTCTAAAAAAGGGATGAGAAATGGCATTTCATTTCCACACATTTTTTACAGCAAAACATGATGAGTGTTTGACCCCTACTTTAACTAATAGAAAGAGGCTTTCACAGATAGAGCCTCATTTATATATGCAAGATATGTTGAATTTTAGAAGAGCACATTTGACTTTCCCAGGCTTTTCTGCGGCAATAAATTTTGTTGCTGCTGACAGCACAAATGCTTTAAGCAGAATAAAATTATTGAGTGCTGTCATCTTGCTTCTTGTTGTAATTCAGTCTGAATTAATAGGAATCCAAAGCAAAGATAGAGCAGTATTTGCAAAAAGAGAATGTTGGTTTAACACAGCGTTGCTGTTTTGATGCGACAGAGGCAGCTTCTGAGAGAAGTTGCTCGAAGCTTCTACTATATCTGGAAGAGCCAATCCCTGATGGCTCTGAAGATGGATGAATTAGAAAAGTTGGTCACTCCTCTGTGAAAACACCTTTAAGAAAGAAAAAAGTCCTCCTTTCAAGGGACGGGGAGGCATGCAGCTGGGGCTGGCACTGCGAGTGGCCATGCGGCCACTGCCATCTTGACAGAGCCAGCAGTGGACTTTGCCTGCCTGGCTGCATTTAGCCAGCTATGCTGAGGACAGAAGGGCAGGGGTGGTGGCAGCGGCTTCTCCTTTTCAACACCCTGCATGAAGAAAGGTTCTGTGGCAGCTGCCGCCACCTGTGCTGTGCCAGTGGGGACCACGTGGCCAATATTAAGTTTGTTTTTCTTGGGCCAGTTCTCATAAGCCCTCAAAAGAAACTTAATGCACCCAAGGATAGCTCAGCTATTGCTTTGGGGGCATAAAATAAGCAGGATGGCTTCTGCTGTGGTGTTAGAAACAAAAAACACTCCAATCACCAGTTCCACTCGCTTCCCC
>NW_024509988.1:1491564-1506843 GCF_017590135.1 Pyrgilauda ruficollis | reverse complement strand
AAATATATAAATATATTTTTATATATTATATAGATATATATAAAAATTCAATATATATATTTGTGTGTGTATTTATAGTTTTATATTTATATTTATTTTAATGTATTTATATAATATATATATATATATTTGTGTGTGTGTGTGTGTTTATACCTGCAGGTGTTGCTGTGTATGTGAGTGTGAATACTGAGTGCATCCAAGCACGTATGCATGTGGGTGTGCTAATTTTTTAGGGATGGGACACATATATAAATATAGATAAATGTAGATAGATACAGATAGAAATGGATAGAGAGATAGGTATAGATATAAATAGATATATATACAGATACAGATAAAAATAGAGATATAGATAGATGGAAATAGATATAGATAGATAGAAATATTTGCATAGCTAGTTATATTGATATATTGATATAGAGAGATATAAATATAGATAGATCTAGATAAATATAGAAATGGATAGAGACATAGGTATAGATATAAATATATATATAGACAGATAAAAATAGATAGATAGATAGATAGATAGATAGATAGATAGATAGATAGAAATAGAGATAGATAGACATAGGGATAGATATAGATAGAAATATTTACATATCTAGTTATATTGATATATTGATATAGAGAGATATAGATCTAGATAAATATAGAAATGGATAGAGACATAGGTATAGATATAAAAATATATATAGACAGATAAAAATAGATAGATAGATAGATAGATAGATAGATAGATAGATAGAGATAGAGATAGATAGATATAGATAGAAATATTTACATATCTAGTTATATTGATATATTGATATAGAGAGATATAAATATAGATAGATCTAGATAAATATAGAAATGGATAGAGACATAGGTATAGATATAAATAGATATATATACAGATAGATAAAAATATAGATAGATAGAGATAGAAATAGATACAGCTAGATATAGATAGACATATATGCACAGCTAGTTACATTGATAAATTGATATATATAGAGAGATATAAATATAGATAGATCCAAATACAGATAGATCTAGATAGAAATAGCTGGCTATATTGATATACTGATATATAGCTAGCTAGATATAAACAGCTAGATAGACTGATATAGACAGATAAAGAGAGATACAGATATATAAATATGTAGATAGGGACGCGCAGAGACAGAGCTGCAGAGATCTCTAGGTACAGATAAAAATGTGTAGCTGCTCTACAGACCTGGAGAGCCATATAGATGTGGAGATTATACATTCAGAGAGACGTAGAGAAATAGAGAAATAGCTAATGGACAGCTAATAATGGCTAATAATGGCTAATAATGGCTAATAATGGCTGAGAGATGGATGATGGACGGGTGGTAGCTACAGACACACCGCTGGCCAGGCCCGGGGCCGTGTGGCTGCACACGCACATTGCCTGTCCCCTCGGTGTCACTGTCACTGTGCCGTGTGTGCCTGTCCCTGTGGTGTCACTGTCACTGTCACTGTACTGTGTGTGCCTGTCCCCTCGGTGTCACTGTCACTGTCCCGTGTGTGCCTGTCCCCGTGGTGTCCCTGACGCTGTGCTGTGTGTGCCTGTCCCCTCGGTGTCCCTGTCACTCTCCTGTGTGTGCCTGTCCCCGCGGTGTCCCTGATGCTGTGCTGTGTGTGCCTGTCCCCTCGGTGTCCCTGTCACTCTCCTGTGTGTGCCTGTCCCCGCGGTGTCCCTGACGCTGTGCTGTGTGTGCCTGTCCCCTCGGTGTCACTGTCACTGTCCCGTGTGTGCCTGTCCCCGCTGCGGCGCGCCGGGGGCGGCTCCGGCCACTCTGCCGTGCGCTGCTACAGCGGGGCCGAGCTGGGGGACGAGGCTCCCGCCCCGCTGCTGGGCCGCCGCCTGCGCTGGGCCCGGCACGTCTCGGTGCAGCTGCTGCCGCGGCTGGAGCGGCTGGAGCGGCCCGAGCCCGGCGGGGCCCGGCGGCGGCGGCAGCTCCCGCCCGCCTGCCCCGCGCTGCCGCTGCGCGCCGGGCTCCGCGGCGAGCCCCACGAGCGCTCCATCTCGCCGTGGCGCTACCGGTGAGTGCCCCCGCAGCCCCGCACCGAGCATCCCCTCCCCACCTCGCCCCTGGGCCAGCCCGGCCGCCGAGAGCCGCTGGCACAAGGGAAAGGTGTCGCCGTGTCCCCGCAGCATCGACGAGGACGAGAACCGCTACCCGCGCAAGCTGGCCTTCGCCGAGTGCCTGTGCAGCGGCTGCGTGGATGTGAAAACCGGCCGGGAGACCACGTCGCTCAACTCGGTGACCATCCAGCAGACCATGCTGGTGCTGCGGCGCAAGCCGTGCCCGCGGCCCGCGGCGCCGGGGCTGGTGGCGCTGGAGGTGGATTACATCCGAGTGCCCGTGGGCTGCACCTGCGTCCTGCCCCGCACGGCGCGCTGAGCCCGCCCCGGGCACCGTGCCACCCCGCCCGTGCTTGTTTTAGAGCACCCGACCCCGCCGGGGCGTCCCCTCCCTGGTTATTTATGAGTTATTTATAAGCCTTGCTGCCGGGGGGCTTTTTGTACCCTCTATTTATTGCTGACCCCCCCCCGCCGCCCCAGCCACGGCTGTGACTGCAGGGCCAGCATCGCCCCACGGCCAGACCCTGTGAGTGCTGCACTCGCTGGTTATTTATTCCCCCAAAAAGGTATTTATTGTCTCCTGCCTAGTGCTATTTAATGCTGCAAATAAAAGCCAACAACTCCTGGCACAGCCCTCGCTCTGTTCCCAGCCAGGGCGTTGGGATGTGGGGAATTGGGGCACAGGGACAGAGGCACATCCACGGGCAGTGCCAGCTGTGGGACACCCCTGAGCCCCTGCACGGTGGGCAGAGCACCAGTGCAGCAGGGCACGATGAACTGGGAGGTGCTGGGGAGGGCAGCAGGGCACGGGGGTGCCCCACACCCCCAGCCCGGGGGGGACCCAGCCCTGGCACCCCGACACCCACACCTTTCCCATGGCTCTGCCCCCGGGCACCACATCCCACGGAGCCGGTGCCACCTGCCAGGGCCACTCCACCTGTGCTGGCAGCACCTCGGGGGACCCTGGGCCACCTGCAGCCCCTCAGGGGGCAGGGTCTGTGTGGGGAGGGGGCAGAGGGGGCCTGGAGCAGCTGCTGATCCCAGTGGGATCGAGGATTTGGCACCCACAGCACACCGGGGAACTTGCAGCAGCCACCAGTGGGACTGGGAAGGGAAATGCTCCCCACATTCCCTGCTGGGGGTTATCCCAGGTTTTGGGGGCTCCTTTGGGACTCGCTGTGCAGCTCCAGTGTGGGGCCCTCCCAGTTCCTCCCAGTTCCTCCCCACTGCTGGCTCCACAAGGAGAGGACCCTGCCATGACCACACTCTGCACATCCGCATCCTGGATTTGCCCAAAACTGCACTGATTGTCCCCAAAACACCTCCCCAGTCCTGTCCCAGCCCCCCAGGACTGGGAAGATTCCCCCTGGAGCAGGAGGCAGGGGCAGCTGGTGCCTTTCCCACTTTTTATTGCAACAGCAACTGCAAAAATGACAAAAACCAGGGAGAGCGGGAGCAGAGCTGCCTGATCCCCCTGGGAGCTGGGGATTCCCTGAGAGATGGAGTTCCACAGGGATTTGGGGATCCCCCAGGGAACTGGGGGGTGCTTGGAGAGCTGGGACCCTCAGGGAGCTGAGCATGCCCAGGGATTTGGGATTTCCCAGGAGTTGAGAAGCCCCTGGAAGCAGGAGACTCACAGGGAGCTGAGAATCCCCAAGGATTTGGGGGATCCTTAGGAGCTGGGAAGGCCTTGGGGGCTGCAGACCCCACAGAAAGCTGAACATTCTTGGGGATTTGGGGAGGTCCAGCAGCTGGGGAGCTCCTGGGAGCTGGAGACCCCATAGGGAGTTGAGCAGCCCCAGGGATTTGAGACTCTCCAGAAGTTGGGAAGTCCCTGAGGGCTGGAAACCCCACAGGGAACATCACATCGCTGCAAATTTGGGAGCTGAGCATCTTAGGGGATTTGGGGATCCCCAGGAGATGGAGATCCTACATGGAGATGGAAATCCTACAAGGAGCTGAGCATCATAGGGGATTTGGGGATCCCCAGGAGAGCTGGGGACCCCAGAGCATCACTGGGGATTTGGGAATCCCTTGGGGAGCCCAGGGGAACTGATGATCCCAGGGATCTGAGCATCACCAGGAGCTGGGGACCCACAGCAAGCAGCTCAGCACCCCCGGGCTTCTGGGGACCCCCAGGAGCCCGATGGCTGCAGCAGACCCAGGAGTGGCTGAGAAGCAGGAGCAGGAGCAGGGCAGGAGGATCCCCCATTATTCCACCTCCACGGGGATGGGGTTCACCTGCCCCCCCACCTCCGGCTGCTTCTTGCGGGCGTCGGGGGGGGGCCGGGGCGGGGGGTTGCTGGGGGGCTGCTTGATGGTGCCCCCCACTTGTGGCCGCTCCCGGGGCTTCTGCTCGATGGGTCTCCACTCCTCCCCTCGAACTGCAGCCTGTGGGATCGGGACAGTGCCAAGGAACAAGCCCCACCCCAAAAAGGGGCTGCTGGGGGCAGGGAAAGCACAGGGGGACCGGAGTGGGGGGAGGAGGATGTGACCCCTGCACACCCTGATCAGGACAAGCTGTTCCTGCAGCCCCGTCTGGGAATGCTTCTGGAATTCATATGGAAGCACTGGTGCGTGGGTTCAGGGGTGGCTTCCCCCTCCCAGCGCCCCAAAACCCCCAAAGCCCCCCTGCACTCACCAGCAGGTAGATGCCACTGGCAATGCCCAGGCAGACGGTGCCCAGGATGGTGGAGAGGAGGAATCCAGCAGGGACAGCCAGGCTGTGACAGAGATTTGGTGTTCAGAGGGAGCCAGGGGGGTCCAGCCCCAGCCCCAACCCTGCACCCCACTCGGGGGGATCCCAGCCCCAGCCCCAACCCTGCACCCCACTCGGGGGTCCCAGCCCCAGTCCCGACCCTGCACCCCACTCAGGGGTCCCAGCCCCAGCCCTGCACCCCACTCGGGGGATCCCAGCCCCAGCCCCAACCCTGCACCCCACTCACGCAGCGTGGAGAACGGCTCGGATGTAATAATTCCTGGTGAGGGGCCCCAGGAGCTTCACCACAGCTGTCAGGTACTTCTGGCCGCTGCAGGGTGACAGCAGGGGGTCACTGGGGGTGTCCCCACCCTCAGGGGACAGCCAGCCTCCTCTGCAAGGATCACCCCGAGGAACGCACCCGTGGGATCCAGCTCTGCTCCCACCTCCCTGTGTTCGGGGGCACCAGGACCCCCAGGGCTGCGGGGGGGACACAGCACTCACCACCTCTCCATGGTGGAGCCCTTTTTCCGTTTGCTCCTGGGATACTCGAGCAGGCAGACCAGGACACCTGCCGCACTGCCGGGACGTCAAGGAAAGGCAGGATGGGACCGGGAACGGCCCCAAGGAACGACCCGCATCCCAAAAAAAGGGCTGTGCGGGGCAGGGAACGCACAGCTGGAGCAGGGTGGGGGGATAAGGATGTGACCCCTCCCCGGTCATGCCTCCCAGCCCGATCGGGACAGGGTTTTCCCGCAGCCCAGCCCCGGGAATGCTGTCGGGAAGGATACATGGAATACGCCGCGAAGTACCAGCCCTTGAACTGCCCCGCCACGGCCACGATCCCGCCCGTCAGCAGGACTGCGGGAACAGCCGGGATGGAGCGGTCACACCGGGCCGGGATACCGACCCCAACCCGGGATACACCCCCCACAAACCGGGGTATAACCCCCAACCCGGGATACAACACACAAAATGGGTACAACCCCCAAACAGGTATACACCCCCCAAACCCGGGATACATCCCCCACAAACCGGGGTATAACCCCCAACCCGGGATACAACACACAAAAGGGATACACCCCCCAAACGCACGACACAACCCCCCAAACACAGGATACAACCCCCCAAAACCAGGATATAGCCCCCAACCCGGGATAATACCCCCAACCCGGGATACAACCCCCCAAACCCGGGATACACCCCCCAAACCCTGGACACAGCCCCCAGCCTGGGGTGCAGCTCCCAAAACCGCAGACACAGCCCCGAGCTCAGGATTTGCCCCCCCAAACCCAGGACCCAGCCCCCCGCAACCCCAAGCGGGGTTCTGGCCCTGGGGACACAGGGGACACAGGGGACCCCGGGCTCGGGGGGGTCCCCGGGGGTCCCCGGCCCAGGCCCCCCACGGGGCGATCGGCAACTGCGGGGCCCTGCGGGAGCTCTTTGGCCTCGCGGCCGGAGGAAGAGGAAGAGAGAGGAGGGAACCGAGGGAGAGAGGGCAGAGGAGGAAGAGAAAAGGAGGAAGCGAAGGCTCCAGCCCCGCCGGGCCGCGACTTCCCGGCCGTGCCCCGCCCGCACCCTCAGCCCGGCGGGGCCGCGACCCCCCAGTCCCATCGGCCGGGGCTCGGCATGCCCAGCCCGCGGGGCGCTCACTCCCTCCAGAGCGCGGGGACTTTGCGGAGTGCCCGGGTGCCCCAAAGCCCCAGCCCCGCACTCACTGAGCCCGGCGGCGAGCGCCTGCTCGTTCGCCCACATGGCCCACTCGATCTGCCCCATGGCCCGCGCCGCAACCGGCCGGCCCGAGCGCCTTCGGCTGCTCCCGGCTCCGCTCGGCTCGGCCCGAGCGCCTTCGGCTGCCCCCGGCTTCGCTCGGCTCGGCCCGAGCGCCTTCGGCTGCTCCCGGCTCCGCTCGGCTCGGCCCGAGCGCCTTCGGCTGCCCCCGGCTCCGCTCGGCTCGGCCCGAGCGCCTTCGGCTACTCCCGGCCCGGTCCGGTTCGGCTCAGCCCGGTCGCATTCGGCTCAGCTCGGCTCAGCCCGGTAGGGTTCTGCTCGGCCCGGTTCGGCCCGTTCTGCTTCGTTCTGCCAGCTGAAGCTCGGCTGCTCCCGGTGGGCCCGGCCCGGCTGTCCCGGTTCCGCTCCGCTCGGCCGGTCCCGACCCGGAAAGCGGGTGGGGCGTTACCAGCACAGACCACGCCTCCTTCGCGCTGACCACACCCCCTCTAATACACCACACCCGTTCGTGTTAGCCACGCCCCCTTCCCCACAGGCCACGCCCCCGCGGGGACACGGCACCGGCCCGGGGCCACACCGGGGTCACGGGACACGGCGGTGACAGGGATGGCGCGGAGGGACAGGGCCAGCCCGGGACAAGAGGGGCCATGCGAGGGGACAGGACCCGCGCCAGCAGCGGGGACAGCGGAGGGATGGGCACAGGATCCGTGCCAGCAGCGGTGGGGACAGCAGGGACAGGGACACTGGGCACAGGGACAGCGGGGACAGGGATAGTGGGGACAGTGGGGTCAGGCATGGTGGGGAAAGCAGGGACAGGGACACTGGGCACAGGGACAGCAGGGACAGCGGGGACAGGGACAGCAGGGACAGGGGACAGCAGGGTCAGGAACATTGGGGATAGGGACAGCAGGGACAGCGGGGACAGTGGGGTCAAGGACAGTAGGGTCAGGGACAGCGGGGACAGTGGGGTCAGGGGACAGCAGGGACACCCCCGGGCAGGGGACACTCACCCTCTCGCAGACAGGCCTGGACCCGCGGGTGCCCCACGTCCGCCTCCTTCCCGTTGAGCCACAGCCGGTCCTCCGTGAAATCCCGGCTGGCGGCCGCCGTCGTGGTGGTCTTGAGCTGTGGGGAGAGAGGGAGGGGGCTCAGCACCCCTGGGGGCTGATCCTAAACCTGGTCCTGGTCCTAAACCTGGCCCTGGTCCTGGTCCTAAACTTGGTCCTGGTCCTGATCCTAAACCTGGTCCTGGTCCTAAACCTGGTCCTGGTCCTGGTCCTAAACCTGGTCCTGGTCCTAAACCTGATCCTGGTCCTGATGCTGACCCACCTGGTCCTGGTGCAGCGTCACGCTCAGGGAGGAGTTGATGGGCAGGATGAGGTCGGTGTCTCGCTTGCCCCCTGCAAGAGAGCACGGCATGGCACGGCTTGGAATGGCATGGAATGGCATGGAAGAGCATAGCAAGGCTAGGAATGGCATGGCATGGCTAAGAACGGCATGAGTTTGACAGCACCAGCAAAGCGTGGCATGACAGCGCCTAGCATGGCTTAGAATGGCACGGCTAGAAATGGCACGGCACAGCTTGGAATGGCATGGCACAGCCAGGAATGGCATGGTACAGCTTGGAATGGCATGGCACAGCCAGGAATGGCATGGCATGGCTAGGAGAGGCATGGAACAGTTCGGAATGCACACAGAGCAAAGCATGGCATAACAGCGCTTGGCAGGGCACGGCAAGCAGGGACACGGTGCAGCACAGCCCGGCCCGGCACACACGACACACCAAGCCCAGCCCGAGCCCCGGAGGTGCCCGGCCCGCCGGGCCGTGTCCCCGGCACTCACAGTACTTGATCACGGCGATGTTCACGGGGGCCGTGCAGGTCGCCATGGCCAGCGCGCGCTCCGCCGCCATCGCTGCCGGCAGCACTCAGGCCCCGCCCCCGCGCCATGCACGTGACCGTGGCCTGCGGCCGGTCCCGCCTCGCCATTGGTCAAGACCGCAGCACACGGTTCCTAACAGCCAATGGCAGCGATCGGACCACGGGCGGCCCCGCCCCCTGAGCGCGCTGGGCCGGGCCTGCGGGGCGCCATTTTTGAATTGGGCAATACCTGCGCATGCGCAGATGCTCCCGGTGCCTCCGGTACCGTCCTGGTGCTCCCGGTACCACTCCCGGTTCTGCTCCAGACACCCGCCCGGTTCTGCTCTCGGTACGGCTCCCAGTGCTCCCCGCACCGCTCAGGCCCCAGCAGCCCACTGCTACCCAGTGTCCCCAGTACAGCTCCAGTGCTCCCGCACTCCTGGTCACCTCCACACCCCAAATATCCAAATATTCCCAGTGCCCCAAATGTCCCCAGTACCCCCGGAGTGCTCCACAGCCTTCAGGGCCACTGTATCCCAGTGCCCCAGCATCCCAGTGCCCCAGCATCCCAGTGCTCCCAGTATCCCTGCAGTGCTTCCCCCCACAGAGGCCACGCGTGGATGAAACTGCCTTTATTGAGAAAAATGGTTTGCTACAAATACGTCATCGAGTTAATTCCTCTTCAAAAAACAGGACGGCTCGTTAAAAGTTCTAATTATGCAAAAAACTGGTGGGTGATGCACTGGTGGGCACGGCCAGTGGGATCCATGGATCCACGGCACGGAGGGATCCCGGGCACAGGGAGGATCCATGGAACAGGGAGGATCCATGGAACAGGGAGGATCCCTGGCACGGAGGGATCCCGGGCACGGAGGGATCCCGGGTACAGGGAGGATCCCTGGCACGGAGGGATCCTGAGCACAGGGAAGATCCATGGCACAGGGAGGATCCCTGGCACAGGGAAGATCCCTGGAACAGGGAGGATCCATGGCACGGAGGGATCCCGGGCACAGGGAGGACCCCTGGCACAGCCTGGTGTGGCCCCTCACACCCAGGGCCTTAAAGTGCTTTACAAAAGCAGCTCTTGCTGCCCCCGCTCTGTCTCTGTGGGGCAAAAAGGAGAAGGAAAAGGAGGAGAGAGGGAAGGAGCCCGAGGTTAACGGTGCTGCTGAGGGTCCCAGCTGAGCACAGGACAGGGAAATGCTCCTGGGTCCCTCCTGGAAGGTGCCAGTGCTCTCCATCCCACAGGAACACCCGCAGGAGCCAGCAATGCTGGGCAGAGAAGGTCCCATCCCTCTTCCCTGCCCTGCCAGGGGAGCTCAGGGCTCCCTGCACGGCTGCAGATCCCAAAATCACCCATGCTGTGAAAACCAAAACAAACCCCAGGCAGTATTGCTAGAGCAGAGCTGGAGCCAGGTTTTGGATAAAGCTCAGGAATTCTCTGAGCAGGGAGATGCAGAGGGGGCCTCTCCCACCTTTCCCTGCAAATCCTGCAGGGAATCACCCCCTCCCTCAGGGCTCGCCCCGTGGCTGCTGCCATCTCCCAGCCCTCCAGAGCAGGCAGGGCTGAGAGGAAGGGGCAGGGGGAAGGGGTCACCAGGATGCTGTGGAGCACCCCAGATCAGCAGACCGTGGCTGCTGCCATCTCCCTCCCAGCCTCTCCCAGCCCTCCAGAGCCAACTCCAGCAGCAGCAGGCAGGGCTGAGAGGAAGGGGCAGGGGGAAGGGGTCACCAGGATGCTGTGGAGCACCCCAGATCAGCAGTGCCCCATTCCCAGGGAGGGATCACCACAGGGAGATGCAGTCCCTGATTTCTGGGGGGATCGGGAGCTCGGGGCTGGGATCCTGCATGGACAGCCATTCCACGGGCAACCAGCACCTGGATCCAACCCAACCATCCTGCCTGGTCCCTCACAATTCTGCTGAGGGAAGGGAAAGGCCCAGAAATATCCAGGATGGCCCAGAAAGATCCCTGCACTTCCCCCCACCTGAGTCCGACCCGCTCCGGGATCCAGCTCCTGCCTCCCGCTCCATTCCCAATCCACGTGTTCATTTGCTTGGGTTATCTGTGTAAAAAATAAACTTTCTTAATAATGTTCCATAAAAATACTCTTGTCCCAGGTGGCAGATATTGCAGAGTGAAGGGGAGCAGCTTCTGACCCCGCTCTAGAAAACGTGGAAAAGGCTTCGCGCCGCTCCGTGTAGAAAAAGGCAAGGATTTGGTGTCCCAAGAGCTGGTACAAAACGAGGAAGGGGAGGTCTCCCTGGATGCTGGATGCCATCCTCCAGGGCTCCTCTGAACCACTCTTCAGTCTCATCCTGGGATTCAGGTGAAGGAGGCAGCTCCAGCCTCCAGCACGGGGCTCAGGACAGCCTGACATCTCTAGAAAAATCCTTGGAGAGTTTAAAAAAAGATGCTCCGTGCTGCCTTCCTCCTTTTTAAAAGGATGTGGCTGATTCCAGTCCCAAATGAGGGTGTTTGGCATCCAGTCTATCAGTTTCAGGTACCTATTCTGCTGCAACAGAGAGCAGGGAGGAGTGTGCCAAAAAGCATCTAACAATAAATAGATCTGGACACGGGGCTATGCTCCCAGCACGGATATTAAATGCCAATCCAAGGATTGATCCCAGCCCTGCTCCAGAGCTCTCTGCTCGCTCACTGTGACAACCGAAGAGGCTCCACCTTCTTAAACAAGGTGGGAATTGCAGTGGGAACAGAGGCAGCAGAGGGGCTCCAGAGGGTTCCTGGAGTGTGCAGAAGGAGCCAGGGCAGGGAGAGGGATCAGCCTCAGTTCTCAGAGAGGGACAGAGCCAGGGCCGCCTGCAACGCTGCCTCCTCGTCGATGTTGTAATCCTGAAAGCCAAAGAGGGCAGCTCAGCAGAGCTGGCACAGCCAGGGCACGCTGTGCCACGGAGCCCTGCCCGCTCCCGTGCCACACGGATGCCAGGAGTGGCACCCGCGCTCTTCCCGGTGTCCTCTGTGCCCACATCCCTCTCCTGCTGGGATCTCACAGCTGCCAGGAGGGAGGGAGCCTGCCCACACAAGCTGAGGCCAAAGGGTGAAGCTTTTTAGCAAGGCCAGGGGTTTTTTGCAGAGCTCTGGGTTGGGATATTCCTCTGAAAATGCCTGGAGGTTCTTTTCCCTGACATCTCTCCAACGAAAGCAGGATGGGAACAGAGGCTCCCCTGAGGCCAAGGCTGAGCCATCAGTGCCCCCCACACAGGAGGGGTCAGGGACCCCCCACGTGCAGCAACCACACCCCCCCAAACCCTGGTCCCACCCCCTGCTCCCAAAGCCTCCAAGAAAAGGGCTTCTGTGTTACAATTCCTCAGGGGAAGAGCTCCATGGAAAAACCCATTCTGTGGAGTGCAGGAACAATCCCCTCTCCTCCTGGTGTGTGAGGACACCCTGGTGGGTGTGGGGTCTCGTGGGTGGGACACGTGTGCCCTGTGAAGGGCTGGTTTCACCTCCTGGCACAGAACATGGGATGGGGGGGTCCCCCTTTTTTGGCTCAGGGTCAGACTCACCACGAAGGTGTCGTAGGAGAACTTGTGCCTGTGGAGCAGGTGCTGCAGGAAGTTGGCACTCTTGTAGCTGGGATCCCCCCAGGGCATGGCCGAGCACACCGGGCACACCTGCGGGGACAGGGACACGGGATGGTGGCACCTGCACAGGGACCTCCTAGAGAGCTCAGTGGTGTGTGCCCCGCCTCTGACAGGCTCCAAGCTCCATCCAGCCTGGCCTGGGACACTGCCAGGGATCCAGGGGCAGCCACAGCTGCTCTGGGCACCTTTGCCAGGGCCTGCCCACCCTCACAGGGAAGGATTTCTCCCTAATACTCAACCCAAACAATTCTCTGGCAGTTTGGATCCATTCCCCCTCATCCTGTTCCTCCAGGCCCTTGTCAATAGCCTCTCTCCATCTTTCCTGCAGGTCCTGGAAGGCCACAATTAGGTCTCCCCGAAGATTCTCTCTCCCAGGCTGAACAATCCCAGTTTTCTCAGCCTCTCCTCATGGCTGCTTCACCCCTCTGATCCCCTTGGTGATCTCCTCTGGAGTCGCTCCATCAGCTCCAGGTCCTTCCTGTGCTGAAGATCCCAAGTTCCCCAACTTGCTCAACCCAGAGGGGACAGTGAGAGGAAACCCAGCACCACCTGGTTTGTAGGAACAGGGGATGGAGGCAGCTCAAAGCAGAGCCAGATCCCCTGCTCCCAAAGGGATTTCAGCCAGCTGGAACACAGCTGTGCCTCCACAAACATCCGTGCTGCTGGCCTGGGATGCTGCAGGGCGTGGCTGGACTCCAGAGCTGTCCCACACCCCCCAGCAGCACTCACCACCTTGTTGGGGTCGTTCCTGTGGTTCTCCATGCAGTGCTTCACCAGCTCCTGCTGGTCCAGGTTCCGCGCCCCGCAGTACGGACACACGAACGTGGAGCGGTTGGGAATGTTGCTGAGGAGAGCAAGGATGAGCTCAGATCTCAGGGGAGGCTGCACTGACTCCTCCCAAACTAACACACACAGCTCTGTGACAGCAGCAGCCAGCCCAGCCCCCTCCCAGCCCACCTCCCTGCTTGGGTGGATCCCTCATCCCAGCGCACGCTCCGGAACCGGAGCGGCAGTGCCAGGAGGGAACAGGCGCTGCTCTTCCTCCCAGGGACAGGCACAACACACACCTGGATGGCAGGGCATGCAAGGAGGGCTCCCCTACCCGAGGCACAGGCATACCTGGGAATAGGCTGGGATGTGGGGACAACTGGAACAAACTTGGGGCAGTTGGCCATCTGCTCCTGCACCTTGGCGCAGGACGAGACGTGGGAGCGCATTTTGGCCAGGGTCACCTGCAGGAGGAGGACAAGAAACGCTCCTGGAGGGGCAGGAACACCTGCCAGGAGCCAGCACAGGAGCTGCCTTTGCTCAGCTGAGGTGGGAGTCACCTCTGGTCCACGACCACAGCAGTGGGAATGCTGCACCCTCCCATCCCTCCTTGCAGGATGGAGATTTGGGGCTGCAGGGATCCTCAGAGGTTCTGTCCCCGTTCCCTGGGAGCAGAGCCTGACCCCCCCGGCTGTCCCCTCTGTGCAGAGCCAGAAGGTGCCCCCTGAGCCTCCTTTTCTCCAGGCTGAGCCTCCTTTTCTCCAGGCTGAGCCTCCTTTTCTCCAGGCTGAGCCTCCTTCTCTCCAGGCTGAGCCTCCTTTTCTCCAGGCTCAGCCTCCTTTTCTCCAGGCTCAGCCTCCTTCTCTCCAGGCTGAGCCTCCTTCTCTCCAGGCTCAGCCTCCCCCAGAGCCTTCCCCAGCTGCGTTCCCTTCTCTGGACACATTCCAGAGGAGGATGGGGACACTGGGGACACTGGGGACAGCTTTACCTTCTTGCTGCAGCCTCTGCAGGGAGCCTTGTAGGACGAGAGCTGCTTCTCCACGCTGGAAGCCTTCTCCACCTTCTTGGGGTCGAAGGGCACGCGGCAGAGCGGGCACAGCGGGGAGGGCACCTGCAGGCAGGGCTGCAGGCATTCCCCACAAAACCTGGGGACACAGGTGACCCTGAGCACCCCGGGCACAGCAGGATGCCAGCAGGGCACCCCCCTGCCCGCCACCCCCAGCGCCCCAAAACACGGGTGATGGGTTTTAGCTTTTTAGCAGTTTTAGCTTTTGTATTTTCAGACTCTGGACTGCTTTGGTACATAACTCTGAACACATATCAAGTGTCAGCAGCTCTCCTCACAGCTCAGTCACACACAACAATCCTTTTCCAGCCCAGAACCAAGGACATCACTGCAGCTTCAGGCCCAAAAAGTGCAAACAACAAAAAGGCCCAAAAGGCCCAAAAAGTGCAAACAACAGGGAATGGAGGAGAACAAACTGGGAGGATGGGACTGCATCACCTGGAGCTGTGAGTGGACAGTGAACCCCAATAGGGAAATGGACCAAACCTTATAAAAGTGTGAAAACCTGCGACTCAGGTCTCACAAGGATGCCCAATGTGCATCCTTTAAAGGTCTTTTTAAAAATCCCTATTTTATTCCTTTAGCTCTGTCCAGCCTCTGTTCTAGGCAGCCTCTCAGGGATCAGCATCCTTACTGGGAGAACTGGGAGCAGGTGAGTCCCCAGGGAGCTGCTGCAGGCTCAGACAGTTCCCCTGCTCCAGGCTGGATCTGAAAGCAGCCCAAAGCAGTGCTGGGTATCCAGGCCAGGCAGGAGCCTGGATCAGCTCATTCCAAGGTCCTTACAGCCCCAGGAGCAAAGGAATCCCAGCAGCCCCGTCCCCAAAATCCAATCATCCTGGCATTCCTGGAGCTCCTCCTCAGCAGGAACAGGGAATGAAGCACCCCAAAGGCTGCCAGGGGATGGGGATGGGCAGGGGGCATCGTGGGGGGCTCAGCAATCGCCCCCAGCCCCAAAAGAGCAGGAGAAAGTCCCCAAAATCAGCTGGAAAAGGGATCAGGGTGTCCCCGAAATGCTGGGGGGACACGGGAAGGGCTCGGGGGGTCCTGGGGACAGCGGCCAGGTCAGGGAGCTGAGGGAGGGGAAGGGTGGGATGGGGATCCCGGGGTGGGACGGGATGAGGGTCCCGGGATTGACCCAGGATGAGGGGTCCCGGTACCGACCCATCCCAGGTGTGAACCGGGGGCCCCGGTACCGGCCGGGCTCACCGGGCAGAGCGCCCGCAAGGCTCCCAGAGCCGGCACAGCACCCAGCCCCGCGTCCCGCCCGTCCCCGGGGCTGGCTCAGCCTGAGGGTCCCCGGGGGTCCCCGCCGCCCCCGCCCGGGCCCCGTCTCACGTGTGGCCGCAGCCCGCGATGCCGACGGCGCGGTGGAAAACCTCGAGGCAGATGGGGCAGCTGAACTGCGCCTCCAGCGCCTCGGCCGCGGCCCCGGGCCCGGGGGCGGCGCGGGGGGGCCC